>NC_133178.1:4162500-4317500 GCF_049306965.1 Danio rerio
TCATTCCCACTTCTGTGATGGACCGCTCAATGCCACGCCCACTTCTGTGATAGACAGGCCAATGTCCCGCCCACTTCTGTGATGGAGAGCCCAATGTTCTGCCCATAGCTGTGGCAAACAGCTCCATGCCAAGTCCTTTTATATGATGGACAGATTAATGTCCACTTTTGTGATGGACTCTTCGATGCCCCACCCCTTTCTGTGATCGACCGCTCAATATTACACCCACTTCTGTGACAGACAGCAGAATGCCCCACCTACTTCTGTGTTGGGCAGCTCAATCTCACGCCCACTTCTGTGTTAGGCACTTGTGACTGACACCTCAATGCCCCACCCGTAGTTGTGAGTGACAGCTTAATGTCCCACCTCCAGTTATGATGGACAGCTCAATGTCACGCCCACAGTTGTGACTGAAAGCTCAATGTCCCGCCCATTTTTGAGACTGACAGTTCAATGTTTCACCCACAGTTGTGGCTGACACCTCAATGTCCCGCCCAAAGTTGTGACTGACACCTAAATATCCCGCCCACAGTTGTGACTGACAGCTCAATGTCATGCCCACAGTTGTGACTGACAGCTCAATGTCATGCCCACAGTTGTGACTGACACCTAAATGTCCCGCCCATCGTTGTGACTGACACCTCAATGTCCCGCCCACAGTTGTGACTGACACCTCAATGTCCCGCCCACGGTTATGACTGACAGCTCAATTCCCCACCCCCAGTTCTGATGGACAGCTCATTGTCCCGCCCACAGTTGTGACTGACATCTAAATGTCCCGCCCACAGTTGTGACTGAAACCTCAATGTCCCGCCCACAGTTGTGACTGAAATCTCAATGTCCCGCCCACAGTTGTGACTGACAGCTCAATGTCATGCACACAGTTGTGACTGACACCTAAATGTCCCGCCCACAGTTGTGACTGACACCTAAATCTTCCACCCACAGTTGACTGACACCTAAACGTCCCGCCCACAGTTATGACTGACACCTAAATGTCTCGACCACAGTTGTGAGTGACAGCTTAATGTCCCACCCCCAGTTATGATGGACAGCTCAATATCCTGCCCACAGTGGTGACTAAAAGCTCAATGTCCCGCCCATTTTTGACACTGACAGTTCAATGTCCCACCCACAGTTGTGGCTGACACCTCAATGTCCCGCCCACGGTTATGACTGACAGCTCAATTCCCCACCCCTAGTTCTGATGGACAGCTCATTGTTCCGCCCACAGTTGTGACAGACACCTAAATGTCCCGCCCACAGTTGCGACTGACATCTCAATATCCCGCTCACAATTCAGACTTACACCTCAATATCTCGCCCACAGTTGTGACTGACAGCTCAGTGTCACGCCCACAGTTGTATCTGACACCTAAATGTCCCTCCCCATGATTACGACTGACAGCTCAATTCCCCACCCCCAGTTCTGATGAACAGCTCATAGTCCCGCCCACAGTTGTGACTGACACCTCAATGTCCCGCCCACAGTTAAGAATGACACCTAAATGTCCCGCCCACAGTTATGACTGACACCTAAATGTCTCGCCCACAGTTGTGACTGACAGCTCAGTGTCACGCCAACAGTTGTAGCTGACACCTCAATGCCCCGCCCATAGTTGTGAGTGACAGCTTAATGTCCCACCCCCAGTTATGACGGACAGCTCAATATCCTGCCCACAGTTGTGACTAAAAGCTCAATGTCCCGCCCATTTTTGACACTGACAGTTCAATGTCCCACCCACAGTTGTGGCTGACACCTCAATGTCCCGCCCACGGTTATGACTGACAGCTCAATTCCCCACCCCTAGTTCTGATGGACAGCTCATTGTTCCGCCCACAGTTGTGACTGACACCTAAATGTCCCGCCCACAGTTGTAGATGACAGCTCAATGTCAGGCCCACAGTTATGACTGACACCTCAATGTCCCACCCACAGTTGTGACTGACAGCTCAATGTCCCGCCCACATTTGTGACTGACACCTAAATCTTCCACCCACAGTTGACTGACACTTAAATGTCCCGTCCACAGTTGTGACTGACAGCTTAATGTCACGCCCACAGTTGTGACTGACAGCTTAATGTCACGCCCACACTTGTGACTGACAGGTCAATGCCCCACCCAAAGTTGTGACTGACACCTCTATGTTCCACCCACAGTTGTCACAAATAGCTCAATGTCCCGTCCACAGTTGTGACAGACACCTAAATGTCCCGCCCACAGTTGCGACTGACATCTCAATATCCCGCTCGCAGTTCAGACTTACACCTCAAATTCCACCCACAGTTGATTGACACCTCAATGTCCCGCCCACAGTTGTAAAGGACAGCTCAACGTCCCCTGCACAGTTATGACAGACAGCTCAGTCCGGCCCACAGTTGTGACTGACACCTAAATGTTCCACCCACAGTTGTCACTGACCTCTATGTCCCGCCCACAGTTCAGACTTACACCTCAATATCCCGCCCACAGTTGACTGACACTTACATTGCCCATTACATTACAAACCACAGGAGAGGGCAAATTCTCCAGCAGGATAGCGCTCCTTCTCATACTTCAGCCTCCACATCAAAGCTCCTGAAAGCAGAGAAGGTCAAGCTGCTCCAGGATTGGCCAGCCCAGTCACCAGGCATGAACATTATTATGCATGAAGAAGGATGCATTGAAGATGAATCCACTGCAGCATGACTTTATATTCTATACTGGACATTATTTCTGTTCAGTGATGAGACTTTTGTCTAAGCATTGTCAGACCTTACTGTCCTAACAGGGCCGGAGCAAGCTGAACTGCCGCTCTAGGCAGAGGACGATCACGCCGCCCTCAACCCCATTATGTGAAAACGAAAGTGACCGGTTATGAAAATGAAGTGAGGTGTCGCGGACCTCTATTCTGCCGCCCTATGCGCGGATATAACTGAGGACGCTCGGTTGCTGAGGGAGGGAGGGAGATGTTGCCGACGCTGCTCTCTCTATTCTGCCGCCCTATGTGCGGAAATGACTTAGGACGCGCGGACCTCTATTCTGTCGCCCTATGTGCCGATATAACTGAGGACATGCAGGTGCTGATGGAGGTGACGCTGACGCCGCCCTCTCTATTCTGTCGCCTATGCGTGAATATATCTGAGGACGCAGATGGTGAGGGAGGTGTCGCGGACTAACTGAGGACGCGCGGTTGCTGAGGGAGGGAGGGAGATGTTGCCGACGCTGCTCTCTCTATTCTGCCGCCCTATGTGCGGAAATAACTGAGGACGCGCAGGTGACGCGGACCTCTATTCTGTCGCCCTATGTGCCGATATAACTGAGGACATGCAGGTGCTGATGGAGGTGTCGCTGACTCCGCCCTCTCTATTCTGTCGCCTATGCGTGAATATATCTGAGGATGCAGATGGTGAGGGAGGTGTCGCGGACTAACTGAGGACGCAGGTGGTAAGGGGGTTGTTGCGGACGCCGCCCTCTCTTACTGTCGCCCTAGGTGGCCACCTAGGTCGCCTCTATGGACGCGCCGGCCCTGTGTCCAAATGAAATCCTTCAAAATCAAGGCATGATCATATTTTATTGTGCTCAAATAAGTGTAATCTAGAGGCCTTTGCCTTTCATATAAGCCACTTCATACGCCAAATGATCAACGAAAAGTCCAGTTATTTTTTGTTTTTCATAAAACTTGAATAAGCGACAAGACTTTTGTCAGGTAGTGTAGAGAAGATTCACATCATGCAGGAGCAGACGGCAGATGTGCAGAAACGGTGTCAATCTCAGGTGTCAATATTGACCATCATTTCCTGCAGGTCACTAAACCGGTTTCCGGCTGCAGCAGCTCGTAAACGCACACATCAGGAAACAGCAGAAACATATAGACCTTTTTCATGGCTGCTGCATGGAGAGCGCCATAGCGACCAGCGTCTTCTGGTAGAATGCTAAAAACTTCCGTTCACAGCGTGTACAACTGGTTATTTGCGCTCCGAAAATGGGTTTCAATGACGTTTTTAATGGATAACAGAGTGTTTTTGTGACACACAAATTAAGCCTGATTTATACTTCTGCATCAAGTGACCGGCGTAAACCACGGTGCATGCAACGCATGTGGCTGTGCATTTATACTTCTGCTCGCTGTCTCTGTGGGTCTGCATTAACACTTCTGAAACGCTAGTTGGCAGTGAGGTGTAAATCTTTCTCTGTGTCGAGTTTCTTCGCTGCTTTTTTGCGTTTCCTGAACACTTCCGGGATGTACAAGTGGCTCAAACTCGCTCTTTTTGAGGCAGGAACCGGCGGACGTGCAACAACTTTAACTATGAGGTAAACACAAAACAAAACTTTCCATCCGGAGCTCCTTCACGGGACTCCACACTTGTAAACAATCGCTCGCGCCATTCGCGCGGCTCTCTGTCCCGCCTAGACTTGTCAGCGCTACCATGCCGACCAATCACAGAGCTTGCGCTACGCGTTGTTGCGATGTGTAGTTACAATTTTTGAGAGGTGCACGTCAGTGACGGCGACGGCCACGGCGAAGGGCTATGCGTCAGCGCCGTAGTGTACGCCGGTGTTTGACGCAGAAGTATAAATCAGCCTTTAGAAATGTGTGTGTTAAAGCCGTTATAATCTGTCACATGTGGTTCAAGCGCGAAATACGAGAAAAACGTTCTCCTAGTTCACGTGTCTGCCGTCAGAAATAGTGTGTGTGTGTGCGTTCCCGGCCTGTCAGCTGTTAGCTCAGCGGCTCTTTAACACACACACACAAAGAGAGAGAGAGAGAGAGAGCAAACCAGAGTACTGGCATGAAACTTAACAGGTATGAAAGTCGTGCAGTTTACAAAACTGACCAATAAAAGTCTGTTATTGATCCTCTGCTGGCTGATTTGCTGTTCATTCTAATCGCGAGCCGTTTGTGTTTTATTTCGTGTGTTGTTTTCACCACGGTTTGTGTTTTTCTGTCATTTCGAAATGACACTAGTCTATATTTTCACTTTGTCACAGTTATTAAATCAGTGTGTCAGTGGCACAGTACAGGCTATGTGTGTGTGTGTCAAACATTTTGGTGAACTACATTAGTTTGGGCTGATTATATATTTGAAATAAAGAGAAAACGTTGACTTTAGCGATGACGAGGCTTCATTTAAACTGCAGAAGATGCCGTCTGACATCGAGGGGAAAACGCCTCACAGCAGCTGTTTTCCATCCTATTAGATGGCATTTCTTTAAATGATCAGTCCAGGAGATGCTGCTGATGGACAACAATATTAGTTCAAAGAGGATAAAAGCAGGTAAAATAGATTAAAACTATCGTTTCAAAGCTGTCCAAATGTGACTGTTTACACGCATCAGCTGCCGACCGGAAGTTCTTCGCATTCTCCTTGCGCATACACGCAAGGCATCATGGGTAATTTTGCGCTCCAAGAAAAAGGTCTATACATAACAGATATTAATAGAAACCCAAAGCAGATTCTAAATGATCATGATAATGATCAGATTATGAGTGAAGTTTGCCCTGCGCGCTTGCGTTTTTAAAGAAACTTCTTTACTGCGTAAATCTGACACGCTTCATATTGATAAATAGACGCTGTTTCCCAAACGAATACTGTACACGCCATTTGAAGCGGATGAAAGTCTGGGTGCGTGTTTGAACAGAAATATACACATAATTAATATTAATAACATCTAAAGATGTCAATCTTGTTTTTTTTTTTTTTCAAACACAACTAATTTTGCCCTAAGTGTGGTTTATTCATAAACTAATTTCGAGAGGATCACGTGCTTATAATCAACACGGCTGGCTCCTTGTTAGCTCCGTAATCAGCCCTATTAGATGATTACGGAATCATTATAAATAACCTGAGTTTTTCACTCCAGTTATCTTCGTCTTGAAGCTCCCCCCCTTTCCACCCCTACATCCTCCCACTTTTTCTGATCGGGCAACACGGTGGCCCAGTGGCTAGCACTGTTGCCTCACAGCAAGAACACCGCCAGTCTAACCCATCGGGCCGGTTGGTGTTTCTGTGTGGAGTTTGCATGTTCTCCCCGTGTTTGCGTGGGTTTTCCCCGGGTTCCCCGGTTTCCTCCCACCGTCCAAAAACATAAACCATAGCCAATCGACTAAAATTATCACCCAATACAACCTGAGTTTACACTTCTCACTGTGACAAGCAGGGGAGTTCTCGAGACCTACCTGACCTCGAATTCCCCTCTCGCCCTTCTAACGGGAGGGAGCCCCGGGCTCGAGAATATTACGAGCTCAGGGCTCTCTCCCGGGACAGCATGCCAAATACGTTTTATTGATTATCAGCTAAGTGTGAACTCTTGAAATGAGCATAAAAAGTTAGTAAAGCAGTCGAATGCCTTCTATATGATGTTATTATAATGCATTTTTAAAAGTGACACCTGTTAATGTAATCCAGGGTTTTTCAAAGTCTAAGACAGTGGGCCTCCCTTTTGACACAACTTATCCATTGGCGCCCCCCTCGATCCAAACACGCACGCACAAACACACACACACACACACACTCACACACACATATACATATATACATATACATATATACAGTATATATAAAGACACAGACATGTCAGACTGTTAACTCACTTTTATCATCATTTGCATGAAAGAGCAATTATTTACAGAGTAATAACAAGTATTTTAATATAACGTTTTTAAAACTAGGATGATGGTTCAATATGAATAGAACAGATCCAAGAACTGTCCATCCCAGTCAAAAGTCGAAGTTTAGCGGGTCTCATGCTGTCATTAGCCAAAATATCTTGACAAACCACACATAAAGGTCGTGGTTCATCAGCTGGTCCTGTCCACGTAAATCATAAACTCAAATACTGATCATCATATCGTCGTCTTTTGTGTTTAAGCTCTGAACTTGAAGGCTTTGAATCGGGGGGTCTCAGAAACCGATCCATTGTATTAGCAGGCATATACCTGTATTGGCGGGCTTGCCAAACAGAAGCGAATTTACAGCTATGGCCTTCTGGGTAAAAAAGGTTTTCTTATTTTAGACGTATTATTTTTTTTAGCTTTGTTTAATTAAAATGTTTAAATATAATAAAAATACATATAATAATTAAACTTAATAATTATATTTTTATTATATAATATTTTTTCCCGCACCTCCCCTGACAAGCTCTGGCGCCCCCCTAGGGAGGCGCGCCTCACACTTTGAAAACCCCTGATGTAATCAAACTAAATCTAAATAAAGGAGATTCCTTCGCTGCTCTTTAATCAGAATGTGCAAGTTCTACGGTGAAGAAAAGATTAATGAGATTTGATAACTTGATTCTATTTCTTTATAATAGCTATTCATTTTAATTATCTGAACTCTTTGCTAATTTATTTGCTGCTTTTGTATATTCTTTATTTTTTGTTTTGTAAATGATAAACACCCATACACACTCACATTTACACTAGGGGTGTCACGATTTCGATTTTTAATCGAAATCGATGGAAATTTTGCTCAATTTCGATTATAGAATCAAAAAACAGAATCGTCGATGCTGCCACACCCCCATGTCACGTCAGCTTGGCTTGCCAAGCGGGAAAAAACAGGCTTGTTGAAGTGCTTGTTAAACTGCAGAAGCAGGAGACCCATCGACAGAACTTAAACCCTCTCCTCTTTCAATGAAGTCGCCGGTGTGGAAGCATTTTATATTTCCAGTGAGTTATGTTGACATCGTTCGTGTTGTCGACAAAAAAAAACACAGTTTTGCAAGCTCTGCTATGTACGTATTACGTACGGTTCGTCCGATAGACAACACCGGCATCGCGATCCTCCGCCCGCCCCGTTGCAAATCCGCTTGCGAAAAGTACACACTCAGGCCCTGTTTACACTGTCTTTGTTTTTAAATGGCATTTTAGAACGATTTGACATCCACAGTGGCGTGTAGCATTTCTGAGCAGCCCTCCTTCCTCTCTACCTCTGAAAATGCACATCACGTGACCACACAGACACAGACGCACACACACACAGCCATGCGCTCGAGACAGCAGGTCCAGGCAGTCAGAGCACTGCTTCAATCTTTCACTCACTTGTACTTAGTCATTTTAGCGAGCACCTCAGATACTGTTGGCTGGTTCCTGTTGGTTGTGCGTCTTTTTTTACCGACGCCATTATAACGACACAGATCACTGCCTATTCACGAGTCCCGCAGAAAAAGTGATTGACAGGTGGTGATTATGTGTGTATCTTGCCTTTATTCATTTACTGTATGATTTGTTTATGGGTAAAACAAAGACCATGCAGGTCAGGTAGTTTAAATGGTAGACTACAAATAATTAATTGGTCATTAATTAATTAATTATTCATAATCGAAAATCGAATCGAATCCTGCCTTCAGAATCGAAAATGTAATCGAATCGAGAATATGGAGGTTCGTGACACCCTTAATTTACACACACACTCATACACTACTGCCAATTTAGTCCATCAATTCCCCTATAGTGCATGTGTTTGGAGTTGTGGGTGAAACCGGAGCACCCGGAGGAAACCCACACCAACAATGGGAGAACATGCAAACTCCACATAGAAATGCCAACTGGCCCAGTCGAGATTCGAACCAGCGACCTTCTTGCTGTGCTAACCACTGAGCCACCGCACCGCCCTTAAAAATAAAAATAGAAATCAAAAAAGTGGTGCGGCGTCCAACATCCTTTCCTTTCCTGTTAAGTTTCTCACCTGACTTTACATATCACGTGTGTGCTGAGTGTGTACTCTGACATCACTTCCTGTGTGTATCCTGTGGTTTTCACATTCAGTCATGATGACGGATGGCTCGCTGAGAGACTGCCCGCACGCTTCGGGATTTACTGCAGAACAGGAAGGGATAATAATTCAGCGAATTCTATTAAAAGTAAAGCTGATTACGTTTATATGATCTCTCTCTCTCTCTCGTGATTAATGTTTGCCTTTTACCTATTATTTGGGTCAGAGTCCCACGTAAGACTCGCCCAATAATGACTATTCTGCCATTGACTGACCTTTATTTTGCAGCATATGAAGCGTTTCTTTAAATTCAGACCACATGGTGTGAGCATAAATCACTTATCTGTCATTTTGATTTATTTGTTTGCATCATTACAGCTGGCATTGACCACACACTTTCTGCATCATACAGGCTTCAGTCATACTATTTTGGAAAAATATAAGGCTGACTGAATTTACACACAACTTTCCCTTATTTAATTGAATTTATTTTCTCACGCTCTGTTCATGGCACATTCACACACATTCATACACTACGGTCAATTTATAATATTATTATAATATAATATTGAATATTTTATTTTATAATTGATACTATATTCAATTATATATATTCATGAATAGTTAATTAACTCATTAGGAATTAATTATTTGTAGCCTACCGTTTCAACTACCTGACTCGCATGCTCTTTGTTTTACCCATAACCAAAATTATTAACAAATATATATATATACAAACAGTTGAAGTCAGGATTATTAACCCCCTTCTAATTTTCTTCTTTTTTAAATGTTTCTTAAATGATGTTTAACAGAGCAAGGAAATTTTTTACAGTATTTCCTATAATATTTTTTCTTCTGGAGAAAGTCTTATTTGTTTTATTTCGGCAAAAATAAAAGCAGTTTTTAATTTTTTAAACACTATTTTAGGGACAAAATTATTAGCCCCTTAAAGCTATATTTGTTTTCGATAGTCTACAGAACAAACCATCAATATACAATGACTTGCCTAATTACCCTAACCTGCATAGTTAACCTAATTAACCTAGTTAAGCCTTTAAATGTCACTTTAAGCTGTATAAAAGTGTCTTGTAAAATATTAAGTACTGTTATCATGATAAAGATAAAATAAATCAGTAATTAGAGATGAGTTATTAAAACTATTATGTTTAGAAATGTGTTGGAAAAAATCTGCTCTCCGTTAAACGGAAATTGGGGAAAAAATAAACAGGGGGGCTAATAATTCTGACTTCAACTGTATATATATATATATATATATATATATATATATATATATATATATATATATATATATATATATATATATATATATATATATATATATATATATAACATGTTAACATACATGTAAACGCATGTGATTAATTTGAAATATTTTACGCGTAAAAAAAATTAATGCAATTAACGCAGTTTTTTTTTTTATTTCCTGTTGTGGCCACCGTGTGTTCAACGTGCAAAGAAATATGGATAAGACCAAGGACAGACAGTTTAGTTTAGTCTGCATGAAACCTACAGGAAAATATCAGGCTTTGCTAAAAGGTTGATTATTTTACCAATGATTAGTGTCAGTAGTGGCAGCCTACCAAAAAAAAATCTTTATATTAAAAAAAGGAAACATAAACTGGACCACAACAGTCATAGGGATTGCTCAAATAATATAGCCGAGTTTTTGGCAAGCATCATGTTTATAGTTAGATTGTGTCGTCAGTCATATACAGTTGGCCTATGGGTCTGTTATTTTCACTAAAGAAGATATATTATTTCAGTTTATCACCAGAACTATAGAAACTGGATTAGGAAAAAAAAAAAAAAGTTACATTATCGGCATCAGATCTGTATCGGTCGATACTCAGAATTTTTGGCATTGAGATTAGATCGGTTCCAAAAAATAGTATCGGTGCATCACAAAAAATATGATAGGAAATACTGTGAGAAATTCCTTGCTTTGTAAAACATTATTCCAGAAATAATTGAAAAAATACTAATAATATAATAAATAAAATAACAGGAGGGTGAATAATTCTGAATTTAACCGTAAATGCTTAAGGACGGTAATAAATAAACTGATCAAGCTTCTTCTGTAATCTCACACTTGTGTAGAGTCAAAGGCATTTGCGTCAAGTTTCCTGCACAAATCGACCACGTTTCTCCCAATCGAGGAGGTCAAAATGTGGTCTAATGTTGCCAAAACATTCTGGTCTCACATTACATTTCAGCAGCACTCATATTCTGTTTAAATGTAAACAGACGCTGTTGAGTAGAGCTGCACAATGCTGGAAAAACTGACAATGCCATCATTTGTTCTTTTGCAATATATTATAAAAAATCCACTATTTTAAATTGACTGACATTAATTTGCATGGAAGTGAATTTGCATAATTTATCATTTATTAATTTTCCTTCGGCTTAGTCTCTATTTTAGAGGTCGCCACAGCGGAATGAACCACCAACTATTCCAGCGTATGTTTGTAGAGTTTGACCATAACAATCCAAGTCATGATGGACGGAGAGCTTCACGTTATCAGCTGTGACACTCCAGGGCTTTAGGGCCGCTTCCTGCTCTCCTCGCACAAGACAAACATTTGGACAATTGTTTTAGCGCACCACCCACAGCAGGTTATTGATTTTTCGCGATGAGCTTTAATGCATCTAATGGGCTGCAAAAGAGGGACGCTGCCGGGCTAAAAGGATCATGGGATGGATCTTTCTCCAGCAAACGGGCCTGTTACACACACAAAAAATGCCTCGCAGACAAAATCTCAGTCAGCGAGACGTACAGCACGAGTACACAAAGCAGATGTCAACGCACAAACACAACGCAAACATGCTGAAGGGGATATTCAGCCAAAAATGTTATTTATTCTCCCTCATGCCGTTGTAAACGTTTTGTTGCAGATGAATGAAGACATTTTCTCATACACATATAAAATAGAGTTATTTTAGTATTACTTCGTATGATCGTCGTGACCTGCCCTGCTCTGCCTTACACGTAGCCGTGCATTTATACTTCTGCGCACTGTTTGTGTCGCTCTGCAATAGCACGTCTGAAACACTAGCTGGCAGTAGGTTTTTGTATTCCTCTGTGTCGAGTTTCTTCGTGGGTGTTTTGTTTTTTCTGAACGCTACCTCAACGTACGAGTAGCTTAAACTTGCTCATTCAGCAACAACTTTAATCATAAGGTAAACACAAAATAACAGTTTCCATCTAGAGCTTCTTCACGAGACTCGACACTTGTAAACACTCGCTCAATTGGGCTTGAAGCTCTCAGCACCACTGGTACCAAGCCATCCAATCACAGAGCTTGCGCTACGCATCATTGCGACATGTAGCCACATTTTTTGAGGGGTGCACATCAGCGTTGGCATCAGCCACGGCGAAGGCTATGCAACCACATGAAGGCTGTGCCAATGTTTACGCGTGTGCTTAGCGCAGAACTATAAATCAGCCTTGAGCAGCTGGTGGGTGTTAATAGTTTGTGTTTATCTTTTACATTTTTTTTTAAGAGCAGATCATGTGGATTTTTGCAAAAAACATCTTATTTGCAGTTTGTGGCGTAGCTGTCCTACAATGTAAACAATCTGCAAATATTAATTTACAATGGTGAAGGGCAAAAGGTTGCTGAAGAACTACTGGGAGACTTTAGCTGCTGTCTGGGCTTTCACTGCTCTTCTACTCCTTCCTTTCTTCATGTGTTCAATACTTATTCCCTGTGTCATGTCATTTTACTACACATAACTTCATTTGTAAACTTATTTGTTTTGTTTCCTTGCATATATGGATTTCTTTTGTTGTTACAAACATCTGATGAAAATTTCAAGTCAACAGCAACATCAGAAATATGTTTTCTGAGATAAACGATGATGTGTTTAATACTTATTTTCCTGGCTGTAGATTATCGCCATCGCAATAAATGCCGGAAAATATCGTGATATCAATTTAAGTCCATATATCACCCATCCCTGGTGCAGAAACATTAAAACGAATGTGCACTCTGACTGATAGTCGTGCTCCTTCAGCGTAAACAATCTGCAAAATTGTTCATCTAAAAAGCGAATGATAAATAAAGATACTGTCTTTAAAAATTGGTTCTGAATCACATTAAATAATCAAAATTATTATGACTAATTAAAGTAACTAATTTGCATAATCTCTGCATCGCCGTGACATAAAACATTCTAAAATCGAAATGTTGCTAGAAGAGATACTGCTGTAGTCGGAAGTTTAAAAAAATTTATATTATTTGTTAAATTACTCGGTAGTTGTATTTTATTAACGTCTACCCTTACCCCAACCCTCACAGCAATGTATAAACAGGAAATACACCAAGAATTATTAATATTATTTATTAAATTACTCAAATTGTATTTTATTACGTCTACCCCTACCCTCACAGTAATGTAAAAACAGTAATTATACCAAGTATTATTCATATTATTTATTAAATGAGCCATTAAATTGTATTATATTAACGTCTACCTCCACCTTAACACTACACCCAACCCCCACAGTAACCTAAAAACAGTAATTATACAGAGTATTATTCATATTATTTATAAATTTACTCATTAATTATGACTTTTTAGCGTCTACCCATTCCCCAACCCTCACAGCAATGTAAAAATATAAATTATTGTTGTACAGTTTCACAAAAATGATGCTATGTTGATGCGAGTATCCGCAGCTGTATCCCTTCTAGACTTTACCCTAAAAAGGGCATGTCACTCCCTACATAGAAAGACCAATCAAAACAGATCTGGCCAGCTGACCAATCAGAGTACAGTTAGCTTACTGACGGGGCAGGATTGACTTACAATTGTAACGAAATAATCGAATAAACGACTCTTAATATTAAATGTTTAAAATCTGTTTGAAGTGTTTAAATACAGTGTGAGAGTGGGTATCCAGGAGCACGGTTGAGGTGTGTAAAGTAATAAACAAAATAATAAAAACAGCATGAAAATTAATACTTTTTCTTTAAAAATTCTGGATTTTACTTCTTTTTTTTTTTTAATCGCTTAGTGGGTAGAAATAATTTATCGCCAAAACTATCGTAATAAATATCATATCGTATTGTAAATAATATTGTATCATATTTAATATTGTATCTTATACAAGTTTAAGTCCATATCACCCAATTCTAGTGCCGAAACATTAAAAATGAATGTGCGATCTGACTGGAAGTCTTGCTGTCCTGACTGAGACTCTGAGAAGTGCTGAGTCAGGGGAACTCAGAAAAGCTCTTTAATTTTTAATTCTTCTCTGGGTGAAGCTGAAGCGCTGATGCTACAGACGACCTCGCTGATTTCTCTTAAAGGAGAAAGAGTCCAGAATTACTCCCTTAACCTACATCTGTGCAATTTTCACATTTTATGATCCAGCCTGTGAAAATGGCACAACTCTCAACATTAATATCTGGAGCAAAACTAATAGTTACTATAGATAAAGACTCGCAATTAGCCTTGTATCTTCAACAGCCAAACAAACTGCAAAAACCTCAATACAAGCCATTTACAAATACATTCACTTCACGTTAAAAATCATACACTTATTTGTTGAAGAGACCATATTTTTCAACAAATTGGGTCAATATAAGGGTCTGCACCTGAAGATTTTAAGTTATTCGGCTTCTGATACTTGAAACAGGAATAAAACCTCATGGGAGAGGCCTCTACTCTGAACTTTAAACTAGCGCACAGTTGGCACAACTTTGTTTAGTTGCAACAGTTGTCCCATGCAGAAACGTGGTGTTGCAAAGCCTTTACTATTATTTACCCTGACGAATTAAAGCATGATTTATAGTGAAATCGGTTAACCGTTGCATTCCTACTGTGGATCAGTAAAATTAATTTAATAGTAAAAAAAAAAAAAACCTAGCTAGTACTGTATTTGTTAAACAAATCGATATATTGCTATCTACAAATTGATCGGAATCATCCCAAATTTTATTTTGTTAATATCGGCACCGATATCAGACAAAACAATCCCATTAGCGCATCCCTAATTATCATTATACATTGTATTAATGAATATCAGATTCAACACATCTTAATGTTATATTGTCAAAAATGTTAAATGAATTAAATAGTAAAAAAATAGCTAGTACTGTATAGTATTCTTTGTAATTTACTAATACCACTATTTATGAATTCATTGTTATTGCCCCAATTTTTTTTTTCTAATATCGGAACCAATATCTGACAAAATAATCCTATTAGTGCACCACTAATTATCATAATTTATTAAATTTGTATGAATATCGGTACATCGGTATCTACCAGTTTATCTGTATTACCCTAAATTTTATTTTATTAATATCGGTACCGATATCGGACAAAACAATCATATTAGCGCTTCCCTAATTATCAGAAGACATTGTATTATTGTATATCAGATTCGGCATATAAGTAAAGGTTATATTGTATACATTTAATGTGCACTAGATGACCTGCAATATGTACAATTTACATATAGCAAATTTTATTTGTTAAATAAACATTCTAACATACGTCAAATAGCAAAAATAAGCTTATGTTTTTATTTTATTTTAACCTGTGTATTTTTTTTTTAAATATTGTACAGGTGAATGTTGGACATGGAAATGGGTCCATGTTCAGTAAAATGAAATTAATAGTAAAAAAATAGCTAGTGCCGTGTAGTATCTTTTGCAGTTTACCAATATCACCATTTATAAATTTATTGGCATTGGCCAAAATGTTTTTTTCTTATATCGGTACCAATATTGGACAAAATAATCTTATTAGTGTACCCCTAATTATCATATTATATCAAATTTTTATGAATATCGAATTCAGGACATTGACCTCAAATATGTATAATTTGCATATAGCAAACTTTATTTGTTATTGTTTATTCTATTACATGTTAAATAAAAGTTACTGCTATTAAAAGAAATATAGTGTGTTTATTTTATATTAACTTGTGTTTTTTTTTTAAATGTTGCACAGCTGAATGTTATTTGGATCCATATTCAGTATAGTATTGTTTGTAATTTACCATATGGGTATCTACGAATTTATCTGTATCGGTGAAAAAAATGGCAATATCGAAACCAATATCGGACAAAATAATCCTATTAGTGCATTCCTAATTATCATAATATATTGTTTTATTGAATATCCAACTCAGCACATGTCTAAAGGCGGTCATTAAATTACTTCAAATATATATAATTTTCATATAGCAAACTTTGTTTGTTTAATATATTTTATTATGCATCAACTAAAAGTTATGGCTATTAAAAAAAACATTGAATAGCAAAAATAAGTTTTTTAAAGTGTTTTTTTTTTACTAATAATTCTTTGCTAATATCGGTACCGATATCGAACAAAGTAATCCATTAGTACATCCCTAATTATCATAATATATCATATTATTGAATATCAGATTCAGCACACGTCTAACGGTTGTATTGTCAACATTTTGTGTGCACTAGATAACCTCGGTACTAGATAACTAGCTAGAACTGTATCAGTTGCAATTTACCAATATTGTTATCTATAAATTTATCTGTATCGCTCCCAAAATCTTTGCTAAAATCAGTACCGATAACGAACAAAGTAATCTATTAGTACATCCCTAATTATAGTAATGTATCATATTATTGAACTAACTAGAACTGTATCAATTGCAATTTACCAATATCGTTATCTATGAATTTATCGGTATCGCTCCCAAAAAATGTTGCTAATATCGGTACCGATATTGAACAAAATACACCTATTAGTGCATCCCTAATTATCAAAATATATTATATTATTGAATATCAGATTCACCACACGTCTAAAGGTTATATTGTCGACATTTAGTGTGCACTAGTTAACCTCTAATGCAACTCGAAAAATAGCACAATGCTATCATGTATAATTGTTGCTGTTTGTTTTCCCACAATCACAATCTCAAATTACACCTAAAATTGTAATCTTTCTACAAAACACGACAATCGGAGAGAAAACAAATCAATGATTCTTCTAATGTTCTATAAAAACTCTAATAATCTGCTGTTATGAACTGTTAATTATATTAAAATAAAACAGCTTGAAGCAGCAATTTAGATGGCAAACCTCCTTATCTAAAGTAAAGACTATAAATATGGGTAATTTATCCAAAACTGAGCCTGCTTCAGGATTACACTCATTTTGACAGAAGTCATTATATAATGGCATCAGTCCAGTAAATCCTGCAGAGGTTAAATGAGGACAGAGAAAGCTTCACCTGATGTTCATGTGCTTCTGAGTTTGCTTTCATTCTACAATCTAGGAAGGAAAACGTATGTAAAAACACCTCACTAATGTTTTAAGATACGTTATGAAAGTCACTGTTGAAATGTCAGTGTTACATCATCATCATTTTATCTGCATATTCATTTCTTGTTACACAGATGACCCCAAATTTAGTCAGAAACAGAGCTGCTGCTTTCTAAAACTACAAGAAATTAGCATTTGTTCATTGAAATAAAGATGGAATAAAGTAAATATTGGAGTAATATGGTTAATTAAACATAAAAAATGCTGACCATCAATTTAAACAACCAAGAAGAAAACTTTTAAGTGGAAAAAAAGATAAAAGTCAAACAGCTAGAATAAAAAAAAACAAATACAAATTTGCATACAATAAAAATATTACAACTTTGTATACCCAAATTAAAACAAACAAAAAAAAACTTTTCATTATTGTAAAATAATGCTAAAATAACACCCAAAAGGCTGTGTAGGACTATATATATATATATATATGTGTGTGTGTGTGTGTGTGTGTGTGTATATATATATATATATATATATATATATATATATATATATATATATATATACTGTATATTTATACCTGTCTAACTGCTTGTTAAGGCAAATTTCCAATCAGCCAATCACATGGCAGCAGCTCAATGCATTTAGGCATGTAGACGTGGTCAAGATGATCTGCTGCAGTTCAAAGCGAGCATCAGAATGGGGAAGAAACGTGGCATGGAACATGAAATGGCTTAAATGGCCTCCACAGTCTTAAATGGCCTCCACAGTCACCAGATGTCAATCCAATACAGCAGCTTTGCGATGTGGTGGAACGGGAGATTGGCAACATGCATGTGCTACTGACAAATCAACAGAAACTATCATGTTGACATGCTATCATGTCAATATGGAACACAATCTCTGAGGAATATTTCCAGTAGCTTGTTGAATCTATGCCATGAAGGATTAAGGCAGTTCTGAAGGCAAAATGGTGTACCTAATAAAGTAAATACATACACGCACAGAAAATAAAAATGTGTACAATAAAAAATATTAACTATAATACCAAAAAATAATAATCTGTGTACAAAAATCTAAATATTTACTGATTTCAAATTTTAAATCAGATTTCAAAATCATGTCTACACACACACACACACACATTTTATTCTCCTGAGACCCCGCCCATTGACTTGTGTCCTCTGTAGTGGACATTGGCTGCGTCCGAAACCGCATACTTCCATACTATACAATGCGCTAAAATCAGTATGCGAGCCGAGTAGTAAGTCCGAATTCATAGAATTAAAAAATCAGTATGCAAGAAGTACCCGGATGACTTACCCGGTGAATTTGGGTAATCTGCGACACCTGAGCTTCTGTGTGTTTATTTCTGTTCTAACAAAATTTAGGCAACAGGACTTTTATTATAAATTTAGCATGGACTTCATGTGAGTAAAATCACATGACTTCATTGGGGTATTCCATAGAGGGGGGGCAGGGCACATGTCAATCAGGAAGCTCTCATCAAAATTGGATGACAAGGTCAGTGACATAGGATTCTGACTAGATTAATGTTAAGGACATAAACCTGTCATAAATAAGACAATATTCCCAATTGTTGCTAAATGATGTTTGTGATCTATTCAAGTAACAAAATTTGTATTAAAGTGTTGAAAATGTTTTTTAGCTTTGTTTTCTTTCAAACATTTTTTGTTGTCCCACATTATCAAATATGATTGATAATGTGGGACAGCATGGTTTGGGTAATCTGGGACAGTCTTTCGAATGGGAGAAATATGCATTTAGAGACTTTGTAAGTTTAATGAATACAAAGATGGAATGTACAATGTGCTGTACACAAACACACACACATACACACATATACACACACACAAACACACACACACACACACACACACAAACACACACACACACACGCACACTTTTTTAAAATTGGTAAAAATGAGTTTGGCATGCATAAATATGGCAAATATATACTTTTTCAGCCCAAATACATAATGTCCCAGATTACGAAGTGACCTGTCCCAGATTATCAAATTCAGGCAGAATTTTTGTTTTTGACAAATACATACTAATAGGTGTGGCATGGCTCTTCTCAGTATAATATCTATATTATGTTTTCTTAGGTGGTTAGAAAACATCTTAGGGATTTCAGAAAAGTCTAGATTACCTGAATTCACCCGAGTTCCATTCATACTTTTCACGTTCATACTGTATAGACCTTTTTCATGGCTGCTGCATGGAGGGCGCCATAGCGACCAGCGTCTTCCGGTAGAATGCAAAAAACTTCCGTGTACAGCGTGTACAACTGGTAATTTGCGCTCCGAAAATGGGTTTCAATAACGTTTTTAATGGATAACAGAGTGTTTTTGTGACACACAACTTAGAAATGTGTGTGTTAAAGCCGTTATAATCTGTCACATGTGTTTCAAGCGCGTCAGAAATAGGAGAAAAACGTTCTCCTAGTTCACGTGTCTGCCGTCAGAAATAACGTACAGTCTGTACAGTCACACATACACAGAGAGAGAGAGAGAGAGAGAGAGAGAGAGCAAACCAGAGTACTGGCACAGTTATTAAATCAGTGTGTCAGTGGCACAGTACAGGCTGCGAGTGTGTGTCAAATATTTTGGTGAACTACATTTGTTTGGGCTGGTTATATATTTGAAATAAAGAGAAAATGTTGACTTTAGCGATGACAAGGCTTCATTTAAACTGCAAAAGATGCCGTCTGACAACGAGGGGAAAACGCCTCACAGCAGCTGTTTTCCATCCTATTAGATGGCATTTCTTTAAATGATCAGTCCAGGAGATGCTGCTGATGAACAACAGTATTAGTTCAAAGAGGATAAAAGCAGGTAAAATAGATTAAAACTATCGTTTCAAAGCTGTCCAAATGTGACTGTTTACACGCCTCAGCTACCGACCGGAAGTTCTTCGCATTCTCCTTGCGCATACACGCAAAGCATCATGGGTAATTTTGCGTTCCAAGAAAAAGGTCTATAGAACGCGCTTTTCTAACGGCCGAGTAGTATGTTTAAATTCAAATGCAGTACCTATTGAGTAGTAGGCAGTTTCGGACGCAGCCATTGTGTTTTCATGAATTTTCTTTGAATTTTTTTAGCTACTCTGTCAAGAGGACATCATGGGCTTTCTAGTGATATGTCATTTGATTGGCTGGCATGCTAGGAACCAATTCTTACACTGCATCCAAAATGGCAGACAAACAAAAAAGCATATTTTATGGCAAGAGAGGCATGTGAAACTATTATTATTACATATATATATTTGTTTATTAAAGTGTCAGTAACAATATTTACCTATTTCAAATTTGAAATCATATTTTAAAATCATGTCTACACACACACACACATTTTATTCTCCTGAGACCCCGCCCATTGACTTGTGTCCTTTCAAAGCTAACAGCTTTCAATAGTTTAAAAGCTAATAGCTTTCAAAGCTGTTGAACTTTGTTTGTGTTTCAAAATATCATCCTTTCATAAATGTCCACTATAGTGGACACCAGGACCATCTTAATGTAATTAATGACTGCATGTTGTAGGACAGGGGTGGCCAATCCTGTTCCTGGAGAGCCACCTTCCTACAGATTTCAGTCGCTACCCATATCAAACACACCTGAACCAATTAATTAGGACCTGAACACCACGTGATAATTACAGGCAGGTGTGTTTAATATAGGCTGCAACTGAAATCTGCAGGAAGGTGGCTCTCCAGGAACAGGACTGGCCACCCCTGTTGTAGGAGAACTGAAGCAGAGAGGATTCTTTATAACAGGGGTCACCAACCCTGTTCCTGGAGAGCTACCTTCCTGAAGATTTTAGTTGCAACCCTGACCAAACACATGTTTGTAATTATCAAGTGCTGCTTTAGGTACTATTAATTGGTTCAGGTGTGTTTGATCAGGGTTGTGACTGAATTCTGCAGGAAGGTAGCTCCCCAGGAACAGGGTTGGTGACCCCTGGTAAAGTCTAGATCGGATATGCGGCCAGCCGGAAGTGCGATATGCACATTAATAAAGCAGCATTTTTTTATGACACTGTATAACAATAATTAATATTTTTACAGTACTGTGATGGTCTGGTTTAGGGTTGGGGTAGGCGTTAAAAAATACATTTCATTGGGGAATTTAATAGATAACATAACTAATACTCGGTACAACTACAGTTTTTATATTACTGTGAGGGTTGGGTTTAGGGTTGGGGTGAGGGTAGACGTTAATAAAATACAACAAATAAGAAATTTAATAAATAATAGAAATAATTTGCATTAACTTACGGCTGCAAACGTATACGCTCTAGCAACAACCGTGACCCCTGCTCTATAAGATAGTTGAGGGAGACTCTGATTTAGAGTCTGAAAATCAGACAATTAGATACAATTAGAGAATAACAATCGGTTTTAAAATCGCTTTTATGTTAAATTTGTGTTAAATTATGTTTATTTTATTTTTATTTTTTTTGAGTTCGGCTCTCTTTCAGACTAAAGCGTTTCAGGAATTTCAATGCAAAAGAAAAAAAATGGCTTTTGTTTTGTTTTTGTTACATTAATATTAGATTAATATCCCTTTACAGCCATATCCTGTACAGTTTTGTTGTCTGAGTGGCGGTCGTTTCGAACTAAAATGGTCCTGTGGTCCACTACAGTGGACATGCTGTAAAATTAAAAATAAAAACTAAATGTTAAAAATAAAAACTAAATGTAAAAACTCTAAATTTATTTATTTTTTTAACCCAAAATATGTAGGAAATCACAGAAAAAAAAGGAAATAAAAAAAAAATTATTTGCGTCTCAGGAGGATATATACATATTTCTAAAAGAAGAATGAAAATGTTTTTTAAAGAGAGAGAGAAGTGTCAAAGATAGCAGAAGGTTCATGATTGTGTCTGCTAAGTGTCACGTTTAAGTTGCTGTCAGGACACACACACACCAATGAAGAACAGGTAATGTGCAGTGCATCAGAGCTCATGCACACAGCAGCAGTGATGGACAGATGGTCTAAACTTACACGCGTGGAGCCGCTGATGCTGATGGCCATCTCAGGTGACCGGGAGCGCAGATGCCGATGCTTCTCACCTGAGCAGCTCCGGTTTCACCGACGACACACCGTCATCATCACATATCGCGTTAAACTCCCACCACCGACATCCAGCAGAAGCGGTCAACCGCGTCCTGTTGCGTCCGCTCATAAACATCACATCACCGGGGCCATTTCTGCCTAAAAACGCGCGCAGGAACTCCTCCAATAACTTTTAATATCTCTCGACGGTTTATACTGGACCGCATTCATAAACGTCCTGCATAATGAACAGTTTTCCGAGCAGATATTCCAGATACACTCAATACGTCCTCAATTAGAGCCTGAAGTGCTTCCTCTCGGGATACCGCATATGATCCACAGCTGAAGGAAAACACCGGCTCCGGTTCACGGTAACTGATACGCTCATCAGTCCGTCCCGCCGCTGTGCTTCTGTGGGAGACCGAGGCTCAGTCTCCGGTGATCCGGTGGTCATGTGATGGACGTTTGTGTCCGCCTCACAACACACACACACACCGGTTTCGTTTTCGTGTCGAGCTTTTAGATGATATATAGATTTTGTATATAGCAACATCTCTAATTAATTAAAATCTCAATGTGTATACATGTTGTAGAGAAATATGATAACACACTGCAGCTTCCGATACAGACTGTGCCTTACTTAAAATATAAATAGGATAGTCTACATGGAAATATATGCAAATATGGCAATTTTGGCGTTACATGTTCAAATATATTAGCATATATACAGTTGAAGTTAGAATTGATAGCCCCCTGAATTATAAGCCCCCCTGTTTAGAGAGTGTTATACAGACTTGTTAAACAATGGAATAGCTTTAGGTACTGCATGGGACTGTTTATATAGTTCTCATTTTTGCTTTTGTTAGCATATATATATATATACATATACACATATATATATATATACATATACATATATATATATATATATATACATACATACATATACATATATATACATATACATATATAAACATATATATATATATATATATATATATATATATATATATATATATATATATATATATATATATATATATATGAAAAGTGTTTTTTAACTAAACATAGATTTTTATTTGGTTTGCACATGTACTTCCTGAGTTACTTCAAGGAATAAATAGCAATATTTCAAGAATAATTAATTAAATGAATAAAAACTACAATATTACATTTACCAAAAACAAAAATATAACATTACACTTAATTCATTATTTTTTTGTGTGCCACCCCAAGATTTGGTGCGGCCTCTTCTGGCCACCCCTAAGAAAGTTTTCTGGGGGCGCCACTGATCTAATGTTGTCTCTACTTGTTTACAGTTCTTTCAATGCCTGCTTGTACTCTCCAGGGGCGGACTGGGACTAAAAATCAGCCCTGGCACTGTAGCCACACCAGTCCACTTTACCACACCGACACAGCCCTATCCACGGACACGCACATTCACTACTTATATTGGTGTACAGACGGTGAAATAATATAAGCTGTACCATATGTAATAGATATTTAAACATCCGCAGATTTTTACCAAAATTCTCAGCAGAAATAGCAAAAAATGTCGGCAGATTCTGTCTAGCCCTACTCATATTTGAGCCTGAACTGGGCCAGATATGTTGGTGTGTCACGACTGCAATAAAACTGATAAACTCATCATTGCGCTTCAGATGCGCTATGGATGTGCTTTTTCTCGAAGCGACCCGATTGGTGGAATTGTTTTTTCTTTATTTGAAAATAATGAAACATGTATTTTAAATGTGCCCCTGCTGTAAAATCCAACCTAAACCAGCCTAGGCTAAATCCAGCTAAAACCAGCTTGACCAGCCTGGTTTAAGCTGGATATAGCTGGTTTTGGCTGGACTCCCAGCTTGGCTAGGCTGGTCAAGCTGGTCATCTCCCAGCCTGACCAGCTAAGACCAGGCTGGAAATAGCTGAAAACCAGCCTGGAAGTGGCCAAAACCCCCCTAAAACCAGCCTGGTTGACCAGCTAAAACCAGCCAACCAGCCTAGGCTGGTTTAGGCTGGATATTTCAGCAGGGGCATGGGTCAAGATAGGCCAAACTTACATGGCCCACATATCAATTATTATCATCTGGGCTCAATACTACATTTTACATCTGGCCCAAGTATTGTGTGCCGTCTTAAAGACGGTGTCACCTCTGCCAAACCAGAGCCATGTTTGGTCCACATGCTGTATGCCAGTGCAGTGACGGATGAATGCCAAATCTGGACCAGCATAGGCCTTTTTCACAGACGGTCGAGCACACATCTGGTAGAGCGATAGTTGTGTATCCATACTTCTGGCCGGAGCGATGGTGTCAGATAAGTTATAGTTTTCACTCCCTCTTTGAAAACTTTGCCAACATTCACCATTTACAGCGGATGTTTATTGTCTTGTGGACCGACATCTATCGCTCCACACTCTAAATTTAATAAAGGATATACCTTTTTCCACAAAAATTGCATTTTTAATTACAAAGCTGGGTGACGATCCATACGTTAGCATAGTTTAAGATAGGTTATTTACATTTGTGCGAAATGTACCTTCATCATAGCATATGCTCTTAGTTTTAAACCGTTAAGAGATTTAAGAGAGCTAATGTATACAATAATAAATGTTTAAATACATGTATATGTAAATAATAAAAATGCGATGTAATAAATAATTGATGAGAGGGAACCTGGACCTTTACTATTTCTGTACGTACATGGATGAATATCTTAAGGGAGGGCAACAAGCTTTATTTGACTCATGCACTGTGTTAACTATGTTAATACTGCTGAATTAAGTCAGTCTGGAATTGTTTGTATATTTTTTTTATTCAATGTAATATTATCAAGATTCGTATCCATACATAATAAACATTTGTTGACATCCATACGCGAGTATATACCTCTATTTATATGTAGCTGGGCGTGTACTTGTGGATTCCAGTTGGAAATTGCGCCCCCTTGTGAATACAGTAAATGGTCGCCTACTTCGATTGCAGGCACATTATTATCAAGACATTCTTCAAAATATATGTTTTATTATTAGCTTCGGCGAATAATGTGCAATGAAAATAATCTGAAAGTGGGTAACTAGCAGAAACATTTTTAAAACAGGTTGTTCGAATTTAAATAAAAAATAAAACAGAGGCCTATAATGAAATTAGCACAAGTTTAAATGTTTATTTAAAAAAAAAGAAAAGAAAACGGACATGAAGCAAGCGCAGTGATTGGCTAGTTCTAGTCATGTGCTGTTTTGGCGCGCGCGGGATGAAAATAATGACAGTGTAAACAATTTTTTGCTATAACATACACAGACATGTTCTTTGTCGTTTTCCTCATCTAGATTAGCAAAATACCGCTGAACAACAATGTAAATTATATAAAATATTTACCGTTATGTAAAATGCTTTATTGCCCATAAGCTAATGTCGAAGCCTGCCGTTGGTCATCGCTACAAAGGTAGACTTGACGTAAAGAAGCCAAGGTAACGTTAGGTGAATTATTACAAAATCTCCTACAAGTGGCTTTATGTTGTTACTTTTAAGAAGTGTATTGAAAGTTCTGTAGCAACTGTAGGGGTTCAGGACAGCGGAGTAAAACAATTATAAGAAATTATGTGACGTCATCGGGCAACCTGATACGGTAAAGTCTTAAGTTTTTCCATAAACTATTTTAAACTTCGACTTTACCGCTAACAATAAATCATGCTATAGTTTGGTATTTAACAAACCACCTCGACTCTTCGTTTGATAGCGTATATCATAATAAAAAGTAATTCATGAAGTATTTTACTGTTGTTCTAAAATAGCATTTTACAGGAATTAAATACTTTAATGGAAAACAATTGTGTAAATATGAAGTGTTCAATGTTGTTAGTTTTGCAATTATCTTCCACAATAAATACATAATATAAATAAACATTAACTCAGATAAACGGCAGCATCAGAAAGAGCATTACATGTTACATGCACAAATACATGCAGATGTATTTTAATATAAATTAAATATAAAACTAACTGTATTTCAAAACATTACGCAGAGTAAAACTGGGAAAACACACCACAATGATTGCTCTTACGATGCATCACCAGAAGATGGCGCTATTGCATTTGCATGGTTTGTATACAACAGATCAAATCTTCAAACAGTGAAAACAATGCACACAGTTAACAAATACACGAGAAATAAAGTCAGGCCCGGTAGCCAGTCTGATGAAAGGGCTGGTATTTATTTTCTCAAAATATAAAAAATAATAACAATAAAGTAAATGGACATTTTTGCAGTTTTTCACTTCATTTTCTATTCAATTATAAGATTTAATTCTGCATTTTAGTGACATTTTTTGCACTACTTTTAACTGGAATAATTTGTCGGGTGGTCATCATAACCATTTTGATGAACCAAAAACATTTCCTAAAGATTTACAACAAAGATATATGAATAAATACTTTTTTAGAATACAAAAATTATCATATTACATCATTAGACAAAAATAGGAATCTGTAGCCGATTGTCAATTATTAGGCAAATATCAACTGGCCAGCACATTCAACTTTCCTCAGTCAGAATTTGGCCATTTGAATTATAAAAATTAAAACATAATAATAATAATGTAGAGCTCCACAATTTTTCAAGTCTCTCTTTTTAAAAAAAAATTAATATTCATAGATAACAGTAATAGCCAAATTAGTATTTAAATTGATTTTAATATGGACCGCTTTTGGTGCTTCACACTTTTTTATTGTTTTTTTTTTTTTTAGTTTCAGGATTAAAATGCAAGATTTAGAATACAAATTACTTGTGAAATGTTTTCCTTATTTAAGAACAATACAGCAGTGAAAGACTTATGTCAGATTCTTATGTTTTCTTGCACTGCTGGATGCTTGGACTCCAGCTGGAAAAATAATTGTTTGCATCGATCAAAACTGATTAGCTGAAGTCACACCGAAGGACAGCCAATGATTCCGCTTAGTCTTAAAGGGCACATAGTTGACCCCTATTTCATGATTTTATGTTATTATTATGGCTGTTCTGAGTGTGCCAGTTAAGGTCAGTTCATCACAGTTCAGATGTTTTGTTATAATGCAGGGCTCGAAATTGCGACCATTTTGGTCGCATATGCGCCCGAAAATTAATCTATGCGACCTCATAATATATTTGGGCGCATTAGTGCGACTGCAGATAATGGTTGTAGTGCGACCTGTTTTGATTTTTTTGTAAAAACGTGCTGAATCGCTCTTCTCTGCCGCTATATTGGTTCATATTAGCTGTCATTCACTCAAGGTATTCCGCTGTCAGATGACAGGGAAGGAGCTTTTATGACCACGGGAAATGCAAACGGCTGAAGAGTAAAAACTTAAAGCACACAGGTTTGCAAACCCCACCTAAAATTGAGGTGCAGATGAGAGCGATCATGACACGTCACGTGGTGAATAATAGGCTCGTTTGACATGGCCAAAATCTGCGCAGAATCGATCACCGGTGATCACCGCAAGATGCATGCCGGTTAGAAATGTGTCCGCCTTGCCTTCGCCTCGCTCTGATGTCACGCTGACGTGCGCCAAAAAACTCTCGCGATCGCGAGGCGGGTACCTCGGATAGAGCAGTCGGCCGCAGTTGCTCTCAAAAGACTGCGTTACCAAAAGCATGATGGGAAACGACTGGCTGACGACACAACTTAATGCTGATTGGATGAGACTGACACATTACACTTTATTATCTTGTTTTACTAAGGTTTATACCTGGATTTGTTGAATACCTTTTTTGTATTTTCGTTGATAATTAAAAAAAAGTCATAAAGAGCATTACATATGGTTATTTATTTAGATTTACACGCAAACAAAAACAAAACACATCTTTGTAAAACATAACGTGACCTATCCAATATAAAATGTTATTAATAAATCATTAGGATGTGTGGGTGCTGTATTCTATTTCTCTCTCAGTCTTAAGTCTTGTTTGTTGTCGTTTTCACTTTTTGTATGTTTGTGTGAATTTTGTATTGTAATTTTTATGCAGCATTATTCCATTAAAGTCAATCCAATATATACATATATTCAGACATACTAAGGTAATCAGACTGTTTTGTCATTATGCCTCATCTTTGTGTGATTTCATATGAGAAGTGAAAAGGGTGTAGTAAACAAGACACACACACACACACACACACACACACATATATATATATATATATATATATATATATATATATATATATATATATATATATATATATATATATATATATGTATATGTATGTGGAGTCAAAAGTCATGTTTAATAGACCAAGAACATTTCCACAGTTTTTCCTACAGTCTAATAGTTTTTATTCTGGAGAAAGTCTTGGGCTGTTTATTTTAGTCTGGCTGGAGTAAAAGCAGTTTATATAGACCTAATAAGCTTGTCAATAAAATTAACTCCCTAAGAGTTTATTTGTCAAACAAACATTTGTCATGACCCGTCACTCAAAAGCATCTTGCTATGGCTACTTCATTTATAATGTAGCCAAATTAGGTTTCTTGAAAGCTTTCTTGCTGTATAAGCTGTTTATTTTTTTTATTCTTTTAACGTTTGTTGTATATACAGAATTATATTTTTAATACACCCTTTTAGTTAATGAGCTGTTCATCTTCTGTAATTCTGACCATCTCTGTAAAAACAGTGATATTTCTATTGCATCCACTTTTATGTTATAAAATAGCATATTTAAATTTTATAGTTCTGGTATCACAACAACTATAAACACAACCCAATACTGAATAAACATGTTCAAAAATGCAATAATATTTACTATAAATCACCATAGTATTTTTTCATGAGGTCATTCGTCTGCGATAAAAAACGCGAACGAGATCTCCGCCACTGGTGACGTTTCCAGGTGGCTAAACAGCGAGATTCGGCAGGTGTCCGACTTCTGATGTAATTTTTGAGCCCTCCTCTTACTGCGCACGCCTGCTCTCGTTTACAATGCAGTCAAGGCGAGGCGCACCTCAAACGAGCCTAGTGATCCGCCAGCTGAGATCAATCGAGTACGCGCTTCTTGGAGAAGGCGCCCGAATCTCCATGCGTCGCATTCACTTCGTGTTCAGCACAAATGTCCGCTAAAAGTCAAATCTAATACTGTACATATCATCGCCAAAGAAGCTCGCCTTTACTAAGTTTACACTGAAACTGCGGCTCATAACAAACAAAAAAAATCTTGCGCTGCCTGCTCATAAATTGGGTCGGCTGACTCGCCAGCTTTTCCACAAACACAGAAAAATGAAGATCATCTCAGACTGAACCTTTAAATTGACACAAACTGAAACCAAAACTTTTAAAGAGTGATAGAAGTGAGACTTTACTTTCTTTCTTTAGTCTATTCTTTTATGAGGTGTATATTATTTTTTTTATTTATTTACTGATGACTGCTTTGCAGCTTTCATCATTGAATTGAATGATTTATTATAATCTTTTGTTTGTTTTGTAGCAGAAATATTATTTATTAAATTGACATGCATATAAAAACAGCAGTACAAAATAAATATTTCTTACTGCAATGCTTCATTTTTGTTTGATGCAAACTATACAATTATTTTTCATAAAGTAACAGACTTTTTATAGCAGATAACCTACATTCATGCACATTCAAGGCAGTATCATAATGAGAAATGGAATTCATTTTTACTATTATTGTCATTTTCATCATCATTAATATTCTATGGCCTATTTATTAGACATTCATTTTGGAATTATTGCACACAAATATCAATGTCTTCGCAGCTTTAGTTAGATAGTTGTTTCTGGTTTTTGTCAGTCCTATTGATGTTGTTTTAAAATACAATAAATCCCTTAAAAAGCAATTTGCAGCGGTGCTCATTCATTTTTGGTGGGTGCTCCTAAATTTTTTCTGGTGCTCCTAAATTTATTTTGGTGCTCCTAAATATTTGAAGTTGGGAGCACCGGTGCTACCAAGTAAAAATGTTAATTTCAAGCCCTGTAATGTGTTAAAAAATGTCATGTTGTGCGTGTGTACACAGCTCGCTGTTTTAGGGGTGTGTTGCTTCACATGAAAATAAGTTTCGGCTTCCCGCCCAACGTAACAAGGGGGCGGAGCCAAGAGCTCCCACGCTCTGTGTTTGCAGCAGACAGGCAGCCAGAGAAAAGCTAAGCTACATAAGACAGGGTTCTTGCACCATTTTAAAAGTAAAATTTAATGCTTTTAAAGACCTTTTTAACACCTCAATAAATATTCAATTCAGCTTTATTTGTATAGCGATTTTACAATGTAAATTGTGTCAAAGCAGCTTCGCATAAATGGTCATAGTAACTGGAACAGTGTAGTTCAGTTTTTAGTGTTTAAGTTCAGTTCAGTTCAGTTTAGCTCAGTTCAGTGTGATTTAATCATTACTGAGAGTTCAAACACTGAAGAGCAAATTCATCGATGCGTAGCAAATATAATTTAAGACCCAAAAATTGTATAATTTATTTGGAATAGGCTACTCATTTTAATGTTCTCGTTAGATTTAAATAAATTGTGCCTCGTCACAGTATGGATAACCCACAGTACCTGTCTTTTGGGTGTCTGGTGGTGAAATGAAACTGTTATTGCTGACTGTGAGGGGGCATCTGAGCTAGAGCTGTAATCAGGATATAAAAGTTAGGCCCGATAGAGCCCGGACCCGACAAGTACATTTTGATTGACAGCTTTTTAAAAGCCCGAACCCGTTTACAGCCCGACATTATCCAAATGTGCACATGCACACAGCTCTTTTGTCTTTTTTCATGAATGAGTTGTTTATAAGGGTTAACATTACTTATTCATAAGATAGGCTATAGGCCTAACATTAGTAACTAATAACGTTGTTAGGTCGAGCTGCAAACAATGCAGGGATTAACCTGGACCTGCTATGACTAGCTGCTGCAACGTCCCACTGCTGCTTTCCTCCTTTCATGTGCGACTTGACGACTTCGGGCCCCATGGTCCCTAACGAAAAGGTCTTTTTGGCAGAACTTACACATTGCCTCTTTGCCACGTCATTAAATGTACAATTTCCCATCTTTGCATTTTGACACATCAACAACCGCATACTGTACTCTGTAGCTGACCTACCGTCATAAGCTAATAAATCACGGAGACGGTAATTTCTCTCCTGTTTTACAAGTGCAAAATTAATCGACTATTAGATGTTTTACTGTGGACCACTGTGCTTGCCTATCGTCATTAAGCACACTGGCTGAAAATGTAATACCTACAGCCACTTTACGGTAAAATTTAAGACTTTTTAAGGACCATGGGAACCCTGATAAGAGGATCAGCATTCAGTCGTACTTGTACGGCTCGGACATAGACCAAGCAGAGAGTGCACAATCATTTGTGTCTTTGTATAGTTTTACAGCCAACTGTGAGCTAGTTTCAAGTGCCGAGCTTGTACACCGAGACTAATAACCACGCACACTGAAATAACTTTGACTGAGGCACCGGATGCGCTGCTGGAAGCCGCGACATGGCACACCAGACAGTCTCAGTGGCGCAGCAGAAACATGAAGTGTCCCGAATCGTCGCGCCAATTCCACAACTCCAAAGACAGGCCTCCACCAGGGCAAACACAAAGGCGCCCCAAGTCGGAGGCCTTCCGCGCCGCCACGCAAAGAGGCGCTTCTGATGTTCGACCTGCAGGCATGTTTGTTATTTATTTCCAATGGAGAGACACGCACACGAGGCAACGCGCTTGCACTTTTCCAGCTGCACCTAGTTAGATCACACGAAGCTTTTGTGATGCGACCGGCTGAAGTTTAAGGTAGACGCAATGAAAAGTGCACACGTTTGCAAACCTACCAAAAGGTACAAACAATAATTCAGATTAAAGCGATAATGTGGAGAAAATTGATCTTGTGTTGAGCCCAATGAGCCTTACATCTAAAAATAGAGCACGGGTGTTCCTTAATGCTGCGTTCACACCAGACGCGGAACGCGAGTCAAGTGCGAGCGATTTACATATTAAGTCAATGCAAACGTGCGAATAGACATCCTGCGGCACGATACACGCGAATGCCGCGGTGCGAATAGCGCACGAATCTCTTGAGTTCGAAAATCTGAACTTCAGCGGACATTCGCGCCGCGTTAACCAATCAGAAGCTTGCTCTTGTGGGGACGTGATTGTGACGTAGAACCTGTTGATGGTGTCCCGGGGGAAAATCCTCCAGCCGACACCGACAACAAGTCATCAAACTGGGTTTGGCTCAGCCAGAAGCACCGCTGAAAGCCTCCGTGATCTAGGTTCAGTTTCTGGGGGAGTTTATGAGCTCACAAAGCTGGATGCACCTCATAAAGCATGTAGTGGACTCAGACACGGTCCTAAACATATCGACGCTGTTTTTCAGCCTTCATAAAGCACATAAACACTGATATTTTCTTCATAAAATCCATGTTAGCCATTTAGCAACGAAGCTACAGTCACCGGGAAGACAGAAGTCCTGCCCATCACACGAATCCACGTCTGTTCTGAAGTAAATTTGACACGCGAATGAAGCGGATTTGACGCGTGAATGCAGAGTGTAAACTCAAATGTTCACGAGGCAATTTACGCGCGAATAGCGTGATTTATCCGCACGTTCTGCGTCTAGTGTGAACATAGCATTAGTGATATCGCTTTGACTCACACGCTGAAAATGTCGGGTGTAAACGGTGGTGACGTGCCTGACAATCAATATTGGTGGGCGGGGGGACCACACTCCTACGTCAAGTTGTGGTCGCTTTGAAAACCGCTGCAATTGGTCCACCGTTTTTATGTTGTTAAATTTGAAAAAAAAGGACTGGGTGTGTTTATATCAGCCCAATATGACGGTCTATACACTATACCTACACACATGTCTGTCCAAATAGCTTGAAAAGTAGATTTTTCACCATAGGTGCCCTTTAAAGCCCTTTTCGATCGGTTGTTTTCACAATTTATGACATCATAGCACTCAAAATAGGACTAATGAGCTCAGTGAGGGCTGGGTCCTGCAATACAAAAACCAACAAATAACAATGCACAACTCACGCTAGCAGACTCACCACTTCATAAGAAAGCATTGGCAACATATTGCCAATATACTTAAGATTGGTTTCTGGACAGGTGAGAGAGACACACACACACACGCACGCACGCACGCACGCACGCACGCACGCACGCACGCACGCACGCACACACGCACGCACACACACACACACACACAGGGGATTCTAGAATTAAGGATAACAAGAAAAGCCTTTTCATTTTCAAAAGCAAAACAAATTATAGACCCTTTTAAATAATAATTATAACAATTTCTAAAAAGTTATAAAACGTTTGTATTTAGGGAGATTTTAAGTAATGTAAAATAAAAAATAGCATTATTTTTTAGAATCTCTTCCTCAACTTTCTTCTTTTTTTGTGTGCATATAACTCTAAACCAATGGTTCTCAAAGTGGGGGTCGGGACCCCCCGAGGGGTTGCGGGACAATGAAGAGGGTTCGCCTGTTGATTTCTAAAAATCGATTTATTTTTATTAAACCATAAGTATTACCATATTTTATCCATAACCTACTGAAGAGAAAAAAAATAGTCATTTATACCATATATAGTTACTATAGTAGCTTATAGTTACTACTTCTATTGGATTGCAACCCCTGGGGTATTAAAGTTATATTAAAATTATTAAAATTATATTAAAATTTTTATTAAAATAATAATTATTATTTAAATTATATTAAAGACACAGCAATAGAGTCAGATGCAGCAGATTTCATAACACCCTGTTAAACTTTGTGGCCCATTTACAGCTCTCATACATTAAAAAAATTAAAAGAAGAATAGACTTGGGTCCATTGGTGTGTGTGCGCCATCGCATGCAAGGTTTCTGTATTTATGACCACCTCAGAGGATATTGGGGGTCGCGACTCACTGGCATTGTCATTTTGGGGGTCGCGGCCTGAAAAGTTTGGGAACCCCTGCTCTAAACTGCAAAAAACTTTGGCATGAACCGGAAATGTTTACTTTGACACTGGGTTGTATTCTGTAGCTTCATGTGTCATGTTTTGTAAGAGCTGGTTATAATTACATTTGAAGGAAAACTAATGTAAAATGCTTAAAATATACTCGCAATTTTGAAATGAGTCTCTCACACACACACACACACACACACGCACACACACACACACACACACACACACACACACACACACACACAAACACACACACTCATATGTCCTTCCCGACACCCTCTTGTTGTACTAGTTGCCATGACATCATCAGTAACCTAGGAAACAGTGCAACAAGCAGGACCCAGGAAATGAGGTAATGCCTTAGGAATGTTGGGAGATCAGTGTTTCCCCCACAGCAAACAGAGCAGCTCTGTCCACAGCCAAACCGAGCCGATGACCCGACACGAGGTCAACAGCTCTTACAAAACATGACACACGAAGCTACAGAACACAACCCAGTGTCAACGTAAACATGTCATCACCCTATCAAACCATTTCTGAGATTAAAACGGGGACATAAATAAGTCTGTACAGTACATAGAGTATGACCACACTATACTAAAACGCTGGCAATGAGAACTTGAAGGCCTCAATTAACCTTATATTTTGACTGCACAATCTAGAGTCTCAGCATTGATGTCACAATAGTCACATCGCAGCAGGACGGCAAGCATTTCCAGTTTACTCAAATCTTTTAGACACAAGACATTATTGGGCCCTATCATACACACGGTGCAATAAGGCGCAAGACTTTTATGTAGGGTTGGGGATCGTTTGAGGTTATTTAGATACCGGTGCTAAATCAATACTTTTGGGCCGTACTCACACTATGTACAGTTCCCTCAAACCAGGCTAAAGCACGCTTGTCCCCTCTCTCGTCTCCCCCGACGGCCTGCACTCACATTACAATCAGGCCAGGGCACGCTTACGTCATCGATGCTGCGCTGTTCAGTAAGCGCTCTCGCTCAGCACAGTGGAGATTTCTCTAGTTATATCGCTTTAGTCCTTAGGGATGTGGCGACACTCAGTCAGATATTTCCCCGAACAGATCCGCCACTTTTGACGGTCATAAACAATCATAAAGCCTTCGTGCTGTAGGAATTAGGTGGTCTGCTGAAGGTGCAGCTGTCGTGCAGTGAGGGGTTTGCGTCTTTAATAAACGACGGCAGTTTGCGTTCACTGAACAGTAAGAATAATTAATAAATCCATATGAAACAGTCCCTTAAAAGTCACGTCTCGCTTTCAGTTTCAGGCTTTGGCGCGTTTTGCACTCACACACAAGCATACCGCGCCAAAGCCCAAGTGAACCGCACACCTCTTCCAACCGGGCCAGGGCCGGCCAAGTGAACCGTGCCTGAGCCCGATTCAGCACACTCACACTTCTCAAATGATCCGGGAAACGGGCCTTAGCATTGTACGGACAGGGCTGGCGCATCTTTAGAGGCGACCTAGGCAGCCGCTTAGGGCGGCAGTATAGAGAGGGCGGTGTCCGCGACACCTCCCGCGTCCTCAGTTATGTCCGCGACACCTCCCTCACCACACGTCCTCAGATATATTCGCGCATAGACGACAGAATAGACAGGGCAGCGTCAGCGACACCTCCATCAGCACCTGCGTGTCCTCAGTTATATCCACGCATAGGGCGGCAGAATAGAGAGCGCTGTGTCCGCGACACCTCCCTCCCTCCCTCAGCACTGCGCATCCCCAGTTATATCAGAGTGCGCCGGAAAAGAGGTCCGCGACACCTCACTTCATTTTCATAACCGGTCACTTTCGTTTTCACATTGGGGTTGAGGGCGGCATGATCGTCCTCTGCCTAGAGCGGCAGTTCAGCTTGCTCCGGCCCTGGGTACGGATAGCATAGTGTGAGTAGGCCCTTAAAGCGGTACCGGCCTGAACCGATACTTTTGAGCCACAAAATTATGGTGGACGACTCTGGAAAAATCTTTTATTTGACAAAATCTTTTAAAATATAATTTTAATAGAGCAATATAAATCAAGTTTAAAGTAAACATCACTCTTTGCATTGCATTAATATATTTCCCGTTATCATTTGTTGGTTAGCATGAGTTTAAGATCTGCATTATGAAATTACGTTAGCTTACTACTAACCTTTTAATGCAGCAGCACGAGTGGTCTCTAATGAACCTAAAAGAGCACATGTCACTCCGCTGCTCACCGGTTTGCACTGGCTGCCAGTTGCTGCTCGCATCAAATTCAAAGCTCTGATGTTTGCTTACAAAGTGACTTCTGGCTTTGCTCCTTCTTATCTGCTCTCACTTCTGCAGATGTATGTGCCCTCCAGAAACTTGCGTTCTGTGAATAAACGTTGCCTCGTGGTTCCATCCCAAAGAGGGAAGAAATCACTTTCCCGAACGCTCACGCTCACGCTCAATCTGCCCAGTTGGTGGAATGAACTCCCTCACGGCATCAGAACAGCAGAGTCACTCGCTGTCTTCAAGAAACGACTAAAATCTCAACTATTTAGTCTCCACTTTACTTCCTAATCTGCAATTGCCTCTCTGGATATACCACTAACTGTACTACAAAAAAAAAAAAAGACTTACATTACTAATGCCTTCCTTCATAGACTTTACACACCTGAAACTTGCCTACAGCACTTATTCATTGTTGCTCTTATAGTTGTGTAAATTGCTTCCTTGTCCTCATTTGTAAGTCGCTTTGGATAAAAGCATCTGCTAAATGACTAAATGTAAATGTAAACCTGTGAAATGGCTGTCATTAAAACGCTGAACTCCTTTCTTTCTAGGGTTGTGAATAAATAGTTATCAGTAACCTAATGATTTGCCTTAATCTGTTGTAAAACTGCTGAGGAATGAGAAAAATTAATAATATCACAGGAAAATGAAGCTAGAAGTTTGCAGTCAATTGTGAAGGACTAATCCACAGTGAAACACGTGGAGTTTTTAACATCCAGTTAAATTATTATACCCTAACAAAGCATTAAAGTGGACATAATTAGGTCACACATTGAAGTCTACATGTCATCATTTGACCAGTGCATTCATATGTGTGAACCAGTAATACAAAAGCTGTTTGGGAATGAAAACTTGACTATTGGGCACCTCGAAAGTGTTAAAACTTTATATTTTGTTATTAAACTGCTGAGGAATGAGATGCCATAATGACATTTTGCAGTCAGTTGTGATGAACTAATCAACAGGAATGTTTTTAACAACCAGTTTCCATTATTATACCCTAACAAACTACTAAAACAGAGACATAATCAAGTCACAGATTGAAGTCATACACATATGTGTGTAATCCAGTAATAAAAAGCTGTTTGGAAATGACAACTTGACTATTGAGCTCCTCGAAAAGTGTTAAAGTGCCTCATTTAACTCCATATTCTGTGGTAAAACTGCTGAGGAATGAGAAAAAAAACATTTAATTTTACACCAAAATGGATTATAGTTCAGTCAATTGTGAGGGAGTAATCCAAAGGGAAACCAATAGAGTTTTTAACATCCAGTTTCACTTATTATACTCTAATCAAGCATCACAATAGACAAAATTAAGTCACAAATTGAAGCCTACATATCATTATTTGACCAATGCATTCATATGTGTAATCTAGTAATAAAAAAAACTTAAATTAGCTTCATATTTGGTTGTTAAACCATTGAGGAATCAGAAAAGTATATATCATTTTACACCAAAATGTACAAAGTGTCGCAATGGACATGATTAAGTCACTATTTTAAGCCTACATAACATTATTTGACCAATGCATTCATGTGTGTGATCCAGCAATAAACAAAGCTGTTTGGAAATGAGACATTCAGTATTGAGCAACTCAATCAAGAGTTAAAATAGTGCTTCAAATAACTTCATATTTTGTTGTTAAACTGCTGAGGAATTAGAAAAATTACAAGTTTAGAGCAAAATGAAGTATAGTTTGCAGTTAATTGTGAGAAACTCATCCACAGTGAAACCAAGGGAGTTTTTAAGAACCAGTTTCAATTATTTTGCCCAAACAAAGCACAAATTGAAGTCTACATGTCATCACGTGATTCATTCATATGTGATCCAGTATTACAAAGGCTGTTTGGGCATGAAAACTTGACAATTGGGCGACTCAAAAGTGTTAAAACTTCATATTTTGTTATTAAACTGCTGAGGAATGAGATGCCATAATGACATTTTGCAGTCAGTTGTGATGAACTAATCAACAGGGGTGTTTTTAACAACCAGTTTCAATTATTATACCCTAACAAACTACTAAAACAGAGACATAATCAAGTCACAGATTGAAGTCATAGACATGCGTGTGTAATCCAGTCATAAAAAGCTGTTTGGAAATGAGAACTTGACTATTGAGCTCCTCGAAAACTGTTAAAGTGCCTCATTTAACTCCATGTTCTGTGGTAAAACTGCTGAGGAATGAGAAAAAAACATTTAAATTTACACCAAAATGGAGTATTGTTTAGTCAATTGTGAGGGAGTAATCCAAAGGGAAACCAAGAGAGTTTTTAACACCCAGTTTCACTTATTATACCCTAATCCAATGGTTCTCAAAGTAGGGGTCGGGACCCCCCAAGGGGTCAGGGGACAATGAAGGGGGGGGTCGCCTGGTGGTTTCCAAAAATCTATTTATTTTTATTAAACCATAGGAATTGCCATATTTTATCCATAACCTTCTGAAGAGAAAAAAATAGTCATACATACCATATAAAGTTACTATAGTAGCTTATAGTTACTACTTCTATTGGATTGCAACCCCTGGGGTAATTGCATTGTATTGTATTAAAGACACAGCAATAGCGTCAGATGCAGCAGATTCCATAACACCTGGTTAAACTTTGTGGCCCCTTTACAGCTCTCATACATAAAAAAAAAAAATTAAAAGAAGAATAGACATAGGTCCATTGGTGTGTGTGTGTGTGTGTGTGTGTGTGTGTGTGTGTGTGTGTGTGTGCCATTGCATGCAAGGTTTCTGTATTTATAACCACCTCAGAGGATATTGGGGGTCGCGAGTCACTGGCATTGTCATTTTGGGGGTCGCGGCCTGAAAAGTTTGGGAACCCCAGCCCTAATCAAGCATCACAATAGACAAAATTAAGTCACAAATTGAAGCCTACGTATCATTATTTGACCAATGCATTCATATGTGTAATCTAGTAATAAAAAAACTTAAATTAGCTTCATATTTTGTTGTTAAACCATTGAAAAATTAGAAAAGTGTATATCATTTTACACCAAAATGTACAAAGTGTCGCAATGGACATGATTAAGTCACTATTTTAAGCCTACATAACATTATTTGACCAATGCATTCATGTGTGTGATCCAGCAATAAACAAAGCTGTTGGGAAATGAGACATTCAGTATTGAGCAACTCAATCAAGAGGTAAAATAGTGCTTCAAATAACTTCATATTTTGTTGTTAAACTGCTGATGAATTAAAAAAATTACAATTTTAGACTAAAATGGAGTATAGTTTGCAGTTAATTGTGAGAAACTCATCCACAGTGAAACCAAGAGAGTTTTTAAGAACCAGTTTCAATTATTATGCCCTAACAAAGCACAAATTGAGGTCTACATGTCATCACGTGATTCATTCATATGTGATCCAGTAATACAAAGGCTGTTTGGGCATGAAAACTTGACTATTGGGCGACTCAAAAGTGTTAAAACTTCATATTTTGTTGTTAAACTGCTGAGGAATGAGATGCCATAATGACATTTTGCAGTCAGTTGTGATGAACTAATCAACAGGGGTGTTTTTAACAACCAGATTCAATTATTATACCCTAACAAACTACTAAAACAGAGACATAATCAAGTCACAGATTGAAGTCATGCTCATACATACACAAACATGTGTAATCCAGTCATAAAAAAGCGGTTTGGAAATAAGAACTTGACTATAGGGATCCTCAAAAGCTGTTGAAAGTACCTTAATTAGCTCTATATTTTCTTTTCAAACTGCTAAGAAAAACATTTCATACCAGAAGTCTGCAGTCCGCTGTGAGGGACAAATCCAATGGGAGATTTTAACATCCAATTTTAATGATTATAGTGCTAACTTTAGCCACTGTTAAATGACTTCTTCTTCTTCTTAAAGAGTTTTATGGTCGTTTTTAAACAAGCGATTGTTGCACTGCCGCCACCTGCTGGACTGGACAGAATAGGAAAAAACAAACTAAAAAGATCCAAACCTATAAATCCTATTTAAGGGACAGTTCACCTAAAAGTGAATATTTGGTCATTATTTACTCACCTCTTACTCGTCGCAATCCAGTTTGCCTTTGTTTATTCTGTTGAACATGAAAGATATTTTGAAGAAAGCTGAAAACCCGTCACCATTGACTTCCAAAGGAGGGGAAAAAAATATGGAAGTCAAGGTTTTCAGCCTGGCTTAAAATATCTTTACTGTTCAACAGATATAAAAACTCATACAGGTTTAAAACCACATGAGGGAGAGTAAATAGTGAGTACATTTTCTTTTTTTTGTGAACTATGCCTTTTAACAAATATATACTTATATATATATAGTTTTAAATGTTTAAGAACTGACCCAGTTGGGACTCCAACCAGCGACCTTCTTGCTCTAAAATTTCATTCATTTTCTTTTCGGCTTAGTCCCTTTATTAACCTGTGGTCGCCACAGCGGAATGAACCGCGAACTTATCCAGCATATGTTTTAGCAGCGGATGCCATTCCAGCTGCAACCCATCACTGGGAAACACCCATACATTGTCATTCACACACATACCTTACGGACAATTTTAACTTACCCAATTCACCGGTACCGCATGTCTTTGGACTTGCAAACTCCACACAGAAACGCAACTGACCCAGCTGAGGCTCAAACCAGCGACCTTCTTGCTGTGAGGCGAGAGCGCTACCCACTGGCCACCACGTCACCTTTTTAGGGACTCCAATATCTAAAATGGATTGGTCAGATAATGTGGAAAACCTCTGTTGTGGTTCGTCCAGGAACGGTTTTGGCACCAAACGATGCTTATTTAGCTTTATTTAGAGTTTGTTTCACATGAATTAACCCACAATGTGTACAAGACATCAGATACAAAGGAAAGTCGTCTGAGAGGTAGACCAGGTTCTTATATTTTGATGGAACTGCATTCGTCTTTCAGTTTTTCACAATAGGAATAGCAAACAGGATCAGTTTGGTCGTCATGCTGGCTATAAAAGTGTTCAAAATCCTACATTAAAGTAACAAACAAAACAGCACTAATCCATTAATGAAAGTGTTATTCACCCCCAAATTTGTACTTAGCCGTGTCCTTCCTGTAAGAATTGAGTTCAAAGCTATAATGAGAATATTAATGCAAGAGAAAATAAATACACTCTAAAAAACACAGGCTTAAAAACTACTCAAATTGGGTTGTTTTTAACCCCACTGCTGGGTAAATATGGCACAGAACACATCAGGGGTTAAATTAACCCAAGTAATTGGGTTATTATTTTTAACCCCATAAATGGTTTGTTTTTCCACCCAATAATTGGTCATTTTTTACCTAAATAATAGTTTAATTTGATCCAAAAATGCCTGCGAGAGATGACCCAGCAGTTGTGTTGTTTTGACTCGGCATCACTGAAGTACGGTGGGGGATGTGCAGCTTTGATTAGTAAGACATTTTTTAATTCAGAAAGGTCTGACTAAGAGCATAAATCTCATTTTAATCATCTGAACACGCACAGACTCTGCGTTTATGTTGCACTATTTTCATTGTGATTTTCATTATTTTCATTTCAAACTAATAAGTACATAATACGTGGTATACCAGTCAGGCCCTGCTGTGAGTTGATTTGACCCAAAGAGCTGGGTTGAAACTACCCAAGACTCTGAAAATAACCCCCTAAAATTACCCAAAAGCCTCAAATAGAAAAAATAACCCCATATTTTTTAGAGTGTATGATTCAAGTTCAGTTGATCTTCATTTCTCGAGCGCTTTTACAATGTAGATTGTGTCAAAGCAGCTTAACATAGAAGTTCTAGTAAATTGAAACTGTGTCGGTCCAGTTTTTAGAGTTGAAGTTCTGTATATAACACTAATGCTTCTTCTGAAGAGCCATGATTGCTTTATATGATTAGGCTAACAGATTTATTGTACGTTTGTCTTTTATTCACTTTAAATACACTGAAGCCTTAAACCAGTGTCAGTGGTTTGAAATTGAGAAGTTTGCATCACCTGAAAGCTGCATATTTAGTCTTTACGATGATGTATGGTTTATTAATAGGACAATATTTGGCTGATATACGATATATTAATCTGAAGGTTCGAAATTAGGATCTAAATAATGAGAAAATCCCCTTTAGAGTTAGTCAAATCAAGCTTTTAGCAATGCATATTACTAATCTAAAATTGAGTTTTGCTATATTTACAGTAGGAAATGTACAAAATGTCTTCATGGAAGATCTTTACTTAATATTGTAATGATTTTTTTTTTTGCATAAAATAAACACTGACAACGTATTTTTGGCAGGAATTTAAACATGTAACGCAAGGTTTGTAGCTCGGGGTCACCTATGATTACTGATCATGTTCATTTAAGGGTGAAATAACACTTTATGCCACAAAGAAACAATCTAATGTAGGGAATGTGCTTGCATATACTGAAGGCTGAAAGTTACTGCATTTAGAACATACAAAACCATGCCCCAATATATTTATACGATGCAATTTTTTAGAATAATTGCGGTTATTGTTGGGTTTACTTTAATTTGATGGTCCCTTTAACACATTCTGCTGACTATTATCATCTATGCACACTGTAAAAAATAAATCCGTAAAATTTACGGTAAAAAAACGGCAGCTTTGGTTGCCAGTACTTTACCGTTAAAAACACGGTACAAACTGTAAAAGTAATTTTTCATTTTTACAGTAAACTACCGTATTTTATTAATTTATAGAGGTAATTTGTCTGTATTTTGAATGATCAACATCTACACGTCTTTTGTTTCACCCACATGAAGAAGGTGGTGATCAAGTTACAAAATGAGCCAATGCTCATCACAATCAACTTCTCCCACAAGCAGAAAAGAGTATCAGCATACAAAAGGTGCTCAGTGTCATTCACACAGCTACTAAACACCAGTGTTGTAACACGTATAAAATTAAAGTCATGAAATAAACATTGTTTATCAACATTAGATGTAACATAAATCTCTAATGTACACAACTGATGGGGAAACAACTAAAAATATCCATATTAATGTCAACCAAATGCATAAAAAGTGATGTGTCAATTTACGGTTATTCGCCGTATTTATTAAGGAAACATACCGATAACCAGGTTACGGATTTGTACTGTAGCATTTTTACAGTTTTTTACTGTTGAAATCACGGCCATTTTTTACAGTGACATATCTACCAACTCTCATCAGCCTGTGCAGTAACAGCAGACTGGTAGAGTTTGGGTTCAAATTGACTTAATACAATGTCAATCGGGAGACTTTCAGGATTAGAAGTTAACAGATATTAAAGGGATATAGTTCACCCAAAACTTAAACATAATTTACTCACCTTTCCCTAGTCAAAAACCTGCTTTTTAAAAGGCAGGAAATCGATAAGCAGGGCCAGACGGAATCAGCAGATTTTTTTGCTATTTCTGCGTAGATTTTTGGTAAAAATCTGTGGATTTCTGCTTAATTATTTTGGAAGTATCATAACCCACAGAGTAAAATTTCTCTGGCCCAGCTCTGGCCCACACAATCAGGTTTTGCTTGGCCCACATGCCGCAGTGAATTACGGTACATGACTGGACCAAATCTGGCTACCAGACAAGGGCCAAACACGGACCATATCTGGGCCAAGTCTCAGCCAAGTTAATAACTCATAACTGGGCCTGAACTGGGCCAGATAGGTTGGTGTGTCACGATGGCAATGAAATTGATAAACCCATGGAGTGATGCGCTTTAGGCACACTATGGGCACGCTTTTTCTCAAAGTGACCTGATTGGTAGAATTTTTTTTCTTTACTCAAAAATGATTTTAGTGTATTTTAAATGTGGGTCAAGACTGGCCAAACTCACATGGCCCACTTTCAAATTTTTAAATCTGGGCCAAATACTACGTTTTTCCATCTGGCCCAAATCTTTTGTGCCGCCTTAAAGACGGTGCCACTTCTGCCAGACACGGGCCATGTTTGGCCAAAATGCTGTATGCCAGTGCCGGATGAATGCCTTCTGTGCCAGCTTTATGCCAAATCTGGGCCAGAATTCTTTGCTACTAGGCAACTAAAACCTTAATATGTGAAATAAAAAATAAAATCTTTTTAACTTTAATTTAATGTTTAAAATGCAAATCCAATTAGATTCAGTTTATGTGGTAAACAAAGCAAGTCTCATATAATATCTCTACTAAAAGACAGAAAATATTACTGTACAAGCTGCATTATACATAAATCAGATCAACATTTTCTTATTAGTCAATGCTATTACTGTGATTAATTTAAAAACGGAATAAATATAGATTTACACACATTTACTCAAGTAAATAAACAAATCTGCAGAAAATCTGTGGAATTCTGCATGCGCAGGTTTCGTGTGGGCCTACCCATAACCATTGACTTCTATACTATTAGTTCTCCTACGATGAAAGCCATCGCTAACTTTCTAAAATAAATCAGTTAAAATAAATTTTAATCTTTATATCTATTTTGCATGAAGAAGAAACATCATCATCTTGACCACAAACTCACTGAATATCTAGGTTTTTTCCTCACCGGTGTGCAGTATTTCAGCAATGTTTAATTGGAGGACAACACTCAGTTTTGACTAAAGTAAAGGGTATAATTCATTCATTTACCTTCAGCATAGTCCCTTATTTATCAGAGGTCACCACAGGGGAATGAACCACAAACAGTTAAAAAGCAGAAGTTTATAAAAGGCACATAACCATTTAAAAAAAGTCAGATGTTAATGTGACTAAACTTTTTCTCTTTTAGGTAAGTTAGGATGATCACATTTCTTTCTGTTCTGCAGAAAAATGAGAGAGATATGTTTGGAGAAATTGTTATACTCTTCTTGAAAGTCAAGTTTACACACAATAAGATTATTCTGCCTCTGTAAAAGCTCAGATGATGATGTCAAGGTTTTGGAAGATTCTGATTGGCTAATTGACAAAATTTGAGTTAATTGTAGGCACAACTGTAGAATAGTATTGAAGGAAAAGCTCAAACACACTGCTTCCTTGTGTGACAACATGGGAAAATCAACAAGCCAGAATCAACTAAAAAGCCAGATTACTAATTGGTAAATGACACTGGGAAAAGACTAATGTTCGGATACATGCCCTGTGGTCTGATGGAACTAAGATTGAACTGTTTGGCCATAATGACCAGTGTTACATTTGGAGGACAAAGGGGAAATCTTACAAGCCTAGTAACACCATCCCAACTGTGAAGTATGGGGGTGGCAGCATCATGTTGGGGTGCTGTTTTGCTGCAGGAGGGACTGGTCCACTTCACAGCATAGATGGCATCATGAAGAAAGAACATCATGTAGAAATACTGAAGCAACATCTCAAGACATCAGCCAGGAAATTAAAGCTTGGCCACAAATGGGTCTTCTAAACAGACCATGACCCTCAGCATACTGCCAAACTAGTTCAAATGTGCTTTAAGGACAGCAAAGTGAATATTTTGGAGTGGCCATCACAAAGCCCTGATTTCAATCCTATGGAAAATTTGTGGGCAGAGTTGAAAAAGCTTGTGAGAGCAAGACAGCCAACACATCTGACTCAGTTACACCAATTCTGTCAGGATAAATGGGTTAAAAACCTGCAAACTATTGTGAGAAGCTTGAAGGATACCCAACACATTTGACCAAAGTTATACTTTTTAAAAGCAAAGCTAAAAAATACCAAGGAAATGTGTGTACACTTTTGACTGTCTAGAAATTAATTAAAAATCCTTAAATAAAAAAAAAGCAAATCTAAATGATTTAGGTAATCCTAACGAACCTAAAATAGCAAACGTTTAGGATGATTTAACATCAGACATTTAAAAAAATGATTATGTTCCTTCTTTTAGAGTGTATGTAAAGTTCTGGTTTCAACTGTATGTTTTGTATGTTTATGTACCTGCATAGTGGATGCCCTTCCAGCCACAAAAATACCAACTGGTCCAGTTGCGACTCATACCAGAGACCTTCCTGCTGTGAGGCCGCCGTGTCGCCACTGTATAATTTCTAATGCTAAAAGTACCTGCATATGTGTAAAAAAATGAGCAAGCTCTTTTAAAAATAAAGGTAAAAGGTTTTGTAAAGGTACACTATTGTACCCCTAAGGTCCATATTAATACCTAAAAAGTACAAATGTTTACCTTGAAATAAGCTTAAAGTACAACAGTGTACCCCAAAGGTATACAAAATTGTAATTTAAGGACCTGTACCAATGTGTAAAAACCGTCCCAGTTTTAGTACTTTATTTCTGAGAAGTCAAACTGATGAAGACAATGATATATTTCAATTATCTAACCCATCTAGTCCAAAATATATTGTGGGCGTCATGGTGGCACAGTGGGTAGCATGATCGCCTTACAGCAAGAAGGTCACTGGTTTGAGCCCCAGCTGGGTCAGTTGACATTTCTGTGTGGAGGTTCTGCCCATGTTGGCGTGTTTCCTCCTGGTGCTCCGGTTTTACCCACAGTCCAAAGACATGCGCTATAGGGGAACTGAAGTACTGGTTCTAGTGTATGTGTATGAATGCAAGAGTGTATGGGGAATTCCCTGTGTTGGGTTGTGACTGGAAGTCCATCCACTGCGTAAAACATTAGCTGAAGAAGTTGGTGGTTTATTCTGCTGTGGTGACCCCAGGTTGGAAAGGGATTAAACCCAAAAGAAAATGAATGAATGAAAATATATTGTGTTCAATTTGGGGGAAAAGTTGTTTTATAAACCCAAATATTAAAATAAAATATTTTAGAGCAGTAATCATAATACTGTGAAATTGTGTCATTTCTATCAAGGTTATCAGAATCTTGTACTTAGTCAACAGAATGTGTAAATTGGACCATAAGAATAAAGTGCCGAGAAAGGGGATATGTTATCATTAGTGCACATGCAAGGCTTAATCTGCTCAGTGATGGGTCTCCAGTTCCACCACGGTCCAGTCACCCTGTGGAGAACTGGCCTGACTGCTGGGCGAATAACTGCTGACGGACGCCACTGTGGCGGTGGAGCAATCGAAATGGGACATGATATGCGGCCACAGACTGCTTTCCAGAGGGCTTAGAATGCCCCCACCCTGCCCCGGCAGATACAGAAGCGGTGGACAACCATCATCCCCAGCCAGAAGTAGAGCCTGGTTGATCAGCTGCTGGACCATGTCTAGTTTAGTGTTCCAATCTAGATCCTGTGGAGCTGGTCGGCGGAGATTTCCATTGGCAGCTCTTAGGGGTAAGTCTACAGGAACGGAAGTGTTCGGAGAACTCTGGTTGCCCGTGGAGCGGTCCTCTTCTTCATCACTGGTCTCCATTGCTTCATATATGGTGCATAGTCCCGATGAGGGTGAGAGGAGACTCTGTGTTTGGCCTTTTACCTGCGCTCGGAGTCTTTGTTGTTGCTCCATCTCTAGCTGGCGCTGCAGGAGCTGCCGACGGAGCCGGTGTTCCTGCTGCTGCTGCTGGAGCTGCAGTTGAAGCAACTCTCGACGTTGCTTTTCTAGCGCTCTTTGCTGCTCCTGCCGTTGTTTTTCCTCTTCTAGGCACAGTCGCTGGAGCCGTTCCTGCTCCTGGCGGTGCAGAATGTGCCGCAGCTGTATTTGCTGCTGCTCCAGGCGCCGCCGTTGCATGTTATTCAGCGGAGCGTCAGGAGGATGAATATCGATACGTGGCGGGAGTAGCGTTTGGGGATTCTGCAAAGGAGCGAGGTAGCTATTGTCATTGATCTCTTGGCTATGGTTGTTATTCTCCTGTTGGCTTAGAGAGTGCTGCTGGTGTTCACCAGTCTGAATGCTGATCCCAGGTTGCCCTGTGGACAAGTCAAGAGCACTTGCAATTTGCATTTACCAACAGAGGCATTGGTTTTATGAAGACAGGTGTGAACGGACAAGGCACACAGGACAAGAACAGACAGAAAGAGGAACATGCGGACAACAGAACAGACAAATCAAATAAAAAGATAGACGCAATCGTTGATGATGCCAGGATTTGAGTTTTCCCACACATCCTCCCTGTAAACACCTCAGATATAAACATCATGTGAGGAGTGTTCTGCATTTGAGGTAACAATTTTAATGGGTTGAAGACATCTTTTAGATTTTGTGTAATTTGTGGCAGCAATGAACTAATCCATAGGACTTAAACTCAAATCCTGGAGGGCCGCAGCTCTGCAGTTTTGCTCCTACCCTAATCAAACAGCGTATCTAGTGGTGTCTAGTAGTCTTGAACACCTTGATTAGTTGGATCAGCAGTGTTTTATTAGGGTTAGAGCAAAACTGTGCAGAGCTGCGGCCCTCCAGGAATTGAGTTTGAGACCTATGAACTAATCCAACAATGGGATGAATTGCATATGAGCTGATTTTTCGGAATTCTAACTGGGCTAAAAGTACAATTTAAGGGTGAATGATATAATCCTTCCATATTAAGTATGAGAATCGTCTAACTTTCCTTTAAATTTGGGGTCACCAATCTTGGTCCTGGAGGGCCGGTGTAGAGGTCTGCATTCCCGCGGCTGTCCCGCGGGCGCCGCAGGACCCGACCAGATTTCTGCGGCGCGGAAATAAATTTCCGGATAAATCGCGGGAGCGGTCGGTAATGGGTTTAATTTGGGACGGGAGCGGGCTGTCTAGCAATATCGTGGATATTGCTATGCGAATGAGAGAGAGAGAGAGAGAGAGCGCGAGCTTTGCCTGTGTGTGCTTGGTGCTTGTGTGTGTGTGTGTATGTTAGTGCGCGCGCGCGAATGAGAGAGAGAGAGAGAGAGAGAGAGAGAGAGAGAGAGAGAGAGAGAGAGAGAGAGAGAGAGAGAGAGAGAGCTTTCCCAGATAGCAAAATACACTCGGGCCAGTTCCGGCTAGATTCTCGCCTGCCGGAGACTTACCACTCAGCCCGGCTCGGGCTGCCGGACTCCGTATGCTTGTGGACTCACTGCCCGATTCCGGCCCAAATTAATTGGGCCAGATGCGGCGGCCGTAAGCGAGCGAGTAATGTGCACTGCGGCCCGGAGCTGGCGCGACTCAGTATTTATATACCTTTATATAAAACCTTTTGGTATTACATTGGTACTTGATACATGGTATTACAAGCCTTTGAGTTGATATAACAGCAAACGCCTGTGTGTCTGCTTGGTGCTTGTGTGTGTGTGTTAGTGCGCGCGCGCGTATGAAATAGAGAGAGAGAGATTTGTCTGTGTGTGTGTGCTTGGTGCTGTGTGTGTGTGTGTGTGTTTATACAGACAGCTTGGCTGTCTGGACTGTATAGCTGGGGGATTTTCGGTTTTGTTATCCGCCGCTCTTTAGCGGGATCGCGCGCGGCGGACAGAGAACGGGGCGGGTCGGGCAGCGGGACAATAAATTCTCAATATCCCGCGATCGGGTTCGGGCTAAAACCTGGCGGGTGCGGGTGGGAGCGGGATTCAAAATTTAGTCCCGCGCAGATCTCTAGGCCGGTGTCCCTGCAGAGTTTAGCTCCAACTTGCCTCAACACACCTGCCTGGATGTTTCAAGTATACCTAGTTAGACCTTGATCAGCTTGTTCGGGTGTGTTTGATTAAGGTTGGAGCTAAAATCTGCAGGACACCGGCCTTCCAGGAACAAGTCTGGTGACCCTTGCTTTAAATAAAGGGTTTGCGCGACTTTGGAGCGAACAAAACATTCATTCTTTCAAAATATGCATAGATTTTCCAATAAACAGGAGCTAAACTGATAATCTTGTACACCGTAGAGGATAACCTGCTTTTCATTTAATTCACTTCCAGATGGTTTTGATGTAAATGTTTATGATAGGTGGATGAATATAAAACAAAAACCAAGTGAACAGAAGACAAGTAAGATAGATACTGAGAGGTGATAGAGGAGCATGAAGAAGAGTCCCTGATGGGACAAATTTTACCATTCAGGCAGGATTAAGAATGTTTGTGTTGCATTAAATGTATAATGAATTACATCCTAAATGAAAACAGGCATTTCTTAAAATCCATAACACCATCCCTGCAGGCACAAGACGGTTGTACCCCAATGTACCCCGACGTTTGGAAATGAAAATCAGGTTGACATCAGAACCGAACGTTTGACCAACGTCAATGTCCAACCTAAAATCAACCAGATATCAACGTCTAATCATGTTACACCTTGAAGTTGTGTGGACGTTATCACTATGACATCTATCGATCATTGGATTTTGGTGACTTTTCAAACATGATGTTGTTATTGGACGTCAAAATAACATTGCCCTAAGACGTAGGCTAGACATTGAATTTTGGTCACCTCACGTCACGACCTAAATCTAACCTAATATTAAAGTCTTATGATGTTGTGTGCCTGCTGGGATGCAATGTTACTGATGAGTTTAGTCTTTCAGAACGAGGTCCTGTTCGAAGTTAGGGATGCATGACATGATATAGAAGAGGGTCATCATAAACCAGGGATGATCATTGTTATTTCATCAAAATACATCTGGAATCAACACAATTTCAGTAGATATGCATTTCTTGTTCAAAATCAAATTCCACAGGAGCACAAATGCAACTCAAAATAAATAAAAAACAAACAAACGGGAATAGACAGCCTTGCAATGATGTTTAATGGAGTTTTGGGGGAAAAAAGTTTCAATTATTGTGAATCATTAAATACCAAACATCCCTGGATCATGTCTGGAATCATATCAAGATTATAACAATTTCTCAGTTAGTTGCACATGCAGTTCCAATTCTTGTAGAAATGTCCCAATACTCGCAGTACACTGGCCTGCGAGCATCGTTTTAAGAAATGCAGGAAAGCACTTTAATTTCCATGAACAGAAATAGTTAGTCCGTTCCAAAGTACAAATGTCCATCTACTGTAAATGAAAGAATCAAGATCAATCTGAGCCCAGTACTTTAAAACACTTAAGTTACGTGCCAATGAGAATATGTTAGCCTTCACAAAAATGCGCAGCGGTAGCCCAAAAACAAAACACAAAGAAAAATGAAGTATGACTTGCCATCTAACACCCATTCACCTTCCTATGTCAAACACTGTGAGAGTGAAACGCTTCTGAAGAATATCTAACCTGTAATTAATGCTAAAGCAGTTAGTGCTGGATCATTTTAAAAAGACAGTAAAGCTACTTTTACAGTGCAGGAAAACTGATGTGTGTACAAACATTAAGGTAAGACAGGGATCTCAAAAACAAAACAAACAAAACCAAGGAAAAAAAAAACAAAGTATAAAAAAATTGACATTTGATTGGTAAAAACAGTAGGATAAATACAAAGGTAGTTGAAATCCACCAAGTGTGTTGATTTTTATTTATTTTTTTGTATTTTCGTCCTTTCACTATAGGACATCACCTTAACTTAATCTAACATTGCAGGTTCAGGGGTGCCATGAAACGCAGTGTTATTTAAAAAGTACATTCTAATAGAAAATGATAATAGCTACTGTACATACAGAAATTTAAGCCATACAATCATAACCATCACTGTGGTAATAGAAGAACAGAGAGCAGCTCGGACAAAGCTATAATCCCTCAATGACGGCTCCCCTTTCTCTCTTCTACTACGTATTTCTTTTAATTTCTCTTCTTGCTAACCCCACATTTGGAAGAAATGAAGGACACGGGGTGGGAGCGTGGGGTTTGGGGGTAGACAAGGTGCATTCCAAAGGAGGGACTTTATACGTTACCTGCTAGAAAGTTATCAGTCTTATCACATATAGCAGAGAAGTACGGTGGCTGGCCGTCTGTATCATCCCCATGTTGGGGCGACAGGTGCATGGGAGACTCAGGATCCATTTCCTCCATAGTGCCTGGATCTGTTTTACTGCAGAGCATGTAGTGCTCATCAAACCCAGCATCTCTCTCTGTTGCGGGCTCGCTGATAGGCAGCAAATCCACCGGGCAGCCTAACAAGTCATCACTGTAGGCGGTAGCAGCTGGCAAGGTGAGCTCCTTGATGAAAGACGGATCCTTTGCTTCCTCTGGAAGCTGCTCTTCGTTTTCCAGGCTAAAGATACCTGGACTCTTTCCACAACTTTCGGCCATGGAGTGGGCATTGGAGATGGAGGCAGAGCAGTCAAATCCGTAGGAGGCCACAGAGTTGGCTGATTGAGGAGTACCGCCATCTTCCTCTCCAATTTGTTCAGGCGCCTCCTCATCTTCATCAAGAGCGGAGAGGTTGTGTGGGACTGTCGTCTTATCATCAACTGCAACATCTGGATCGTTAATCTGCATTTCGCCCTCTGTATCACTGGCCTCATCACCAGAGGTTGATGGTGATGATGGAACCGAGGCTGGCGCAGTTGCCGCATCACCCAATATCTCGTCTGCTGGCAGTGTTTCTGCCTCCTCTTCCTCCCCATCACCACGCTCAAGGTGAATACCAAGATCTTGTTCCATGTCTGGTTGAATGGCAGGCACAGGCGTCTGCTGTTTGTCTGATCGGGACTCTACACCTGAGCTGCTGTCATAATCACGTAGCTCTTCGGGTGTGCTGGTTTCACTGCTGCTGTGGGCCGCCAGGGCTGTTCCACTGAGAGTGCTGGACTGGGACATCCCAATGGCAGGGGCAGCCAAGATCCCTGGCTCTGCTGGGACGGAGTATCCAGTCTCCGCCTGGGATTCAGGTTGAGGTTCTGAAGCCTGAATCAGGGGTGGAGCTGGGGATTTAGGTGGAGTATCTGGATCGGCTGCGAATGTGATGCTTGTTTCTGGAACAGCTGAGAATGTAGAGGTTGTGTCTGGATCTTGGAATCTTGTATCTGACAGGCTTGATTCAGACAGAAAGGAAGCAGGCTGGGCCAAGGAATCAGAGAATGGATTGGACTGACTCCATGCTGTGGTCGAAGGCATAGTTGTTGCTGGTGCATTGTGACCAGTGCTGCTAAAATCTAGACAGCGCTCTTCTGTGTAATTCTGATTTTCTTCTTCGTCTTCCTCATCATCATCATCATAATTTCCACACACCCCACTCTCAGCCATGCCTTTGTGGATCATCTCCACATCTTCATCCTCCTTCTCTTTCTCTTCTTGTTGTTTGTGATCCTCAGCATCATGCTCCAGGTCCATGTGTTCCTTCAAATCTTCCTCATCCTCTTCTTCATCTTCACTACCAAATGACTGGATTCCAGGAGGCCCTGTGAATGGCTTTTCCTCATCAGTCTCATTAATGGCAAAACCATGTGTCTCTTTAGCACTGCACTTGTCTTCAGCACTGAAGGGAGATGTCACTTCTGAGTCATGTTTGTTACTGCTAAACATGTCATCTGACTGCATCATGCCCCAATCAGAGCTAGCAAATCCTGTCACCCCCTTTTTAAAGTCATCGTCCTTCTCTGTTTGTGGCAATGGTTCCTCTATGCCAATCTCTCTGACCTCATCCTCCTCATCATCCTCTTCCTCCTCCTCCTCCTCATCATTGTCTTCATTAATCTCTTCTTCAGCTTTCTCCACTGCTTCTTCTCGTTCTTGCCAGGCAGAGACTGGAGCCTCGGGTCTAATGTGATCCCCACCAGCAGAGCCCAGCATTTCAAAACCTCCCATCGCTACCTTTGCTGCAGAGGACATTGCTATATCTTCCTGCTGTTTGTCATCATCTTCCTCACTTTCCTCATCTTGCTCCATGTCCTCTGTGGTTGCAGTGTGGGGGAACAGGGAAGAGCTTTGTGGCCATGTTTCAGCTGCACACTGCAAGTCCTGGAATGGAGATGAGCTTGGGATCTCAACTGGCATGGAAATTGGGCCAGTAGGAGAGGATGGTGGGGAGAGTATTGTGGTACCAAGGGGAGATTCAGCAGGCACTGGCTCCTCCTGGTCCACCTCAGCAGAAAATAGAGAGCTGGCATTGTTATCTTTATACGTGTCCATGCTCTGTGAGATATCCTGGGCATAGGTGAGCTCCACATCATCAGGGGTAGGAGAAATGACAGGTGTATCTGGGTCTTCAGGTTCCTCATCAAAGGCAGATTCAATGGTATTTTGTTCAGGTGCCTCATAAGAGGTATGGGTAGTTACCTCTTCAGGTATTTCTTTAGAAGCATGAACAGGTGAAACAGATTCTTCTCTTGCCTCATAAGAGGTAGGGGGAATTACAGATGTAGTTTCATGTTCAGGTGTTTCTTCAGAAGCATGAGGTATAACAGGGGAAACAGTTTCTTTTCTTGCATCGCAAGATGTGGGAGGAACGAAAGATGTAGTTACATGTTCGTGTGTTTCTTCAAAAGTAGGATTAATAACAGGTGAAACAGTTTCTTGTCTTTCCTCATAAGATGTAGGGGGGATCAAAGATACATTTTCATGTTCATATGTTTCTTCAAAAGTAGAAAGAATAACAGGTGAAACCGTTTCTTGTCTTTCCTCATAAGATGTAGGAGGAATTACAGATGTAGTTGTGTCTACAGGTATTTCTTCAGAGGTAAGAGTAAAGGCAGTTGAATCTTTTACTTCAGTTGCCTCAAAGGAAGTAGGGGGGATGACAGACATGGTTTTGTCCTTGGTTGTTTCTTCAGAGGCAGGATGAATATGAGGAAGGAAGGGACCAGTTTCTTCTGGTGTCTCATCAGAGGTTCTGTCTTCAATTTGTTCCTCAGATAAATAAGGCATAGGAGTTGCATCTTTGTCAGATTTATCCATAGTAGAAGGAATGACAGGTGTGGCCATTTCAACAGAATCTTTAGTCTCAGAGTAAGCGGGAATTGGAGTTGTAAATGAGTCTTCCAATTTCACCTCAGAGACAGCCACAGAAGACAGGTCTTCAGGCACCTTTTCAGGTCCCTCTGAGGCCACCACAGAAACAACAGCAGCAACTGCAGTAGTTGCTGCAACCACAGCGGGTACAATGTCTTTCTTTTCAGCCTCTTTTGCTGCTGTGTCTGCAGGCGCGGAGGCTTTTGGACCACCCTTCAATGACATTGGAGTGCTACTGCCAACAGTCTTCTTTGGGCTACTTGTTTTAGTGCTGGGCTTGGTGCCTGTGGTCTTGGGGCTTGCACTGACCTCCTTGGAGGGTGTTGCTTTGCTCTCCTTGGGTTTACTAGTTTTAACATCTGCTGCCTTGCTTGCGGTGCTGGGTTTTTTGGAAGCTGATTCTGCCTTGGCAGTCAGAGCTGATTTGGGGGTGTCTGGTTTGGCGGGCTTGGATGTTGCTGGCCGGGTAAGGGGAGAAGAAGTGGTCTTCTTAGGTGCTGGAGTAGATGACAGCTTACTGACATCTAAAAAAAAAAGAATAAAAAAATCAGTATCACAGCTTTAACTACACATTAACAATTAAAATCCTAAACATGATCATTTAAAATGTTGTTTAGCTGTATTTAATTAAAACAACACTTAAACATGCAAGATAAAAAGTAGTCAACCACATCTAAAATAATGATGTTCAATTTGTTTAACCTAATTGATGATAACAAAATGATTACATATGTTTATTACATTCAATGAGGTTCCTACCTTTCTTGACAGGTGTTGTTGTCTTGGGAGTAGGAGTGCGGCCAGAAGGGGGTGCTGTGGTTTTAGCTGGAGAAGGTTTAGCAGTAGTAGATGGTGTCTTGGGTGTAGCAGTGGTTGGCCTGGATGTGGATGTAGGCGTCTTGGAAGCAGTTGTTGGGGTTGCAGGCTTAGGGGCAGCAGGTGAAGAACGGGCAGCAGGAACAGAGCCAACAGACCTGCAGATATAAGATTGAACAGAAGACTATGAGAAAGGTGGAATTTACTTAGCAGTCATAAAGGGATAGTTCTCCCAAAAATGAAAATGTTCTCACTATTTATTCGCCAAATGTTATACCTCGGTGTCTCTTATTATGTGTTCAACAAACTGAAACAAGTAAATAGTGAGTAAATGATGACAGAATGTTTATTTTTGAGTGAACTATCCCTAAAATGCACAATTTGCAGTAGGACACTAAAGGCTGATTTATACTTCTGCGTCAAACGCCGCTGACGCATAGCCCTTCGCCGTGGCTGACGTGCACCTCTCAAAAAATGTAACTACACGTCGCAACAACGCGTAGCGTAAGCTCTGTGATTGGTCGGCTTGGTAGCGCTGATGAGTCTGGGCGGGACCGAAAGCCGCGAGAATGGTGCGAGCGATTGTTTACAAGTGTGGAGTCCCGTGAAGGAGCTCCGGATGGAAAGTTTTGTTCTGTGTTTAACTCATGGTAAAAGTTGTTGCACGTCCGCCGGTTCCTGCCTCAAAATGAGCGAGTTTAAGCCACTTGTACATCCAGGAAGTGTTCAGGAAAAGCAAAACAGCTTGAAGAAACTCAACAGAGGAACATTTACACCTCACTGCCAACTAGCATTTCGGAAGTGTTAATGCAGACCAACAGAGACAGCGCGCAGAAGTATAAATGCACAGCTGCACGCGTTGCATGCGCCGTGAGTTACGCCGGTCACTTGACACAGAAGTATAAACCAGGCCTAAACTTGAAAGACTTGTTTCCTGGTCAGCTAGGACAAGCACTTCCTGTGGTTAAAAAACTAAATAATGGTCAGCAGCAGAAGCCTTGTGGTTAGCCTGCCAACATATACCTCCATGGTGCTAGTGGCAACCCAAGTTCAATTCCCGGCTCAAGGTCCTTTCCCAGTTTTGTTCTTCTATCTCTGTACCCCATGATTATCCAAACATGTACAAACACTTAAAAATACAGTAAATATGGACATGCAATATGATGATATATATCATATGGTCTGGTGACACGGTGGCTCAGTGGTTAGCACTGTGGCCTCACAGCCAAAAAGGCGCTGGTTCGAGTCCCAGCTGGGCCAGTTGGCATTTCTGTGTGGAGACTTTATTTAACCATATTCTATGTTGGTTCTGGTGACACAGTAAGTAGTGCTGTCGCCTCACAGCAAGAAGGTCGCTGGTTCAAGCCACGGCTGAGTCAGTTGGCGTTTCTGTGTGGAGTTTGCATGTTCTCCTTGAATTTGCGTGGGTTTCCTCTGGGTGCTTCGGTTTTCCCCACAGTCCAAACACATATGGTACAGGTGAATTGGGTAGGCTAAAATGTCTGTAGTGTTTGTGTATGTATGGATGTTTCCCAGAGATGGGTTGCAGCTGGAAGGGCATCCGCTGCGGAAACATGTGCTGGATAAGTTGGAGGTTCATTCCACTGTAGTAACCCTAGATTAATAAAGGGACTAAGCCGAAAAGGAAATGAATGAATATGTTAGTTCTATTAGTTTTTGAAAAGTGATTGTCTTTCCATGTAGTCAATCTCTATTTTAATTTACAGAATAGGCATAAATCTTTATCAGGAGATTAATTATATATGAGATTTTTGTCTGAAAAGATCAAACTGAACTCTAGTGTGTATGAATAAAATCCTCTGCTGACATTTAAAGGGTTCTACCAAAAAGGAGTGACTCATAAGACAGAGTCGTCATTAGTCACAGAACATACTGCCTGAGGGATGTGGAAAAACAACCATGAGTAATGGTAATACTAGCAAAAATATTCTCTTCAAGAAAGCCCCTCCCCCTAGTTCTTTACCCATAATGCCTCTCTTCTATCCCGGGGTGCCTGACTCAGTGCTAATGCACATGTTGTGCCCTGACGGGGTCTAGTATCTGTCCAATTGGGTCTAACATGAGAGCGGCCTCGGCACTCGCCGGTGACTCAGTACTTGTTCAGGTCATGTCTAAGTAACCTAACCTAGATCCTGTGGGCCTGGCAGGAGCTTCTGTTTTCCTCTGTCTGCGCTCCAATGCATTTGTCTGTCCTTTTCTAAATAAAGAGCTGGAGAACATGAAACGGTGCATCACACAGAGAGCACCATGTAAATCTTTTATTGTGGCGAGTAAAAATAACCATGCATATCTCACTGAAGCATCGAGCTAAAAACACATGCACCGTTCTACATTTTGTACAGACAAAGTCCTCACAGAAACAGGGGTATTTTAGGAAACTAAAGGCGGCACCTGGAGGAAACCCACGCCAACACGGGGAGAACATGCAAACTCCACACAGAAATGCCAGGTGGTCCAGTCGGGACTTGAACCAGCGACCTTCTTGCAACAGTGCTAACCACTGAGCCACCTTACAAATGGCATTGAAATAAAAACGAATTTAAAATTCACTCACTCGTTTCCTTTTCGGCTTAGTCCCTTTATTAACCAGGGGATGCTACATGAAATAACCCCTAACTTATCCAGCATATGTTTTTTTACAGAGTGGATGCCCTTCCAGCCGCTACCCAACACTGGGAAACACCCACACACTCTTGCATTCACACTCATACACTTAGCTCACCCAATTCCCCTATAGCCCAAGTGCTTGGACTGTAGAGGTAACCGGAGCTCCCAGAGGAAACCTATACAAACATGGGGAGAACATGCAAACTCCACACAGAAATGCCAACTGACCCTGCCGAGGCTTGAACCGGTGACCTTCCTGTTGCGAGGCGACATCGCTACCCACTGCGCCTAAATTTAATATGCAAAACGATCATATCTTTGCACAGGACACCCGAAGGTTTTACAAAATCTCGCTGTCCTACATCCAGAGTATCAGGTGAGAGAGAAAGCAATCTAACAGCGACGGTTCAGGAACAAAGAGGGCAAGTCTATAAACAGATAAACCCGACAGAGAAAACCACACATGAATTAATGCAGTGGTGTGTTGGAGCTCCTCGACCTAGTTTCACTTGACAAAAACACCTACTTAAGCGAGCAGCCTGGATTAAGACATTCGTCTGTGAGCCCGCTTGATAATTATGCCTGCGTACAGTTCACAAAGAGTTTTTAAGTAGGAGAAGAAGTACAGCCAGAATTATTAGCCACCCTGTATATTTCTTTTGTCCCCAATTTCTGTTTAATGGAGAGAAGTTTTTTTCTAAAACTCATTTCTAATCCTAATAGTTTTAATAACTCATCTCTAATAACTGATTTATTTTATCTTTGTTATGATGACAGCACAGAATATTTGACTAGATATTCTTCAAGACACTTCTATTCAGTGACATTTAAAGGCTTCACTAGGTAATTAGGGTAAAATTAGGGGAATTAGGCAAGTCATTGTATAACAGTGGTTTCTTCTGGAGACAATCTAAAACTAATATTGCTTAAGGGGGCTAATAAATTTGGCTTTTAAAAAAAATTAAAGCTGCTTTTATTTTAGTAGAAATAAAACAAATAAGACTTTCTCCAGAAGGAAAGAAAAATATAGGACATATTGTGAAAAATGTATGAATCTGTTCAACATTATTTGGGAAATATTTGAAAAAATAAATAAATAAAATTCACAGGAGGGCAAATAGATTTGACTTCTATAACTGTATATAGATTTCCATTATTACAGCGCATTATTGGATGATATGCGAGCAGTTTTGGGTAAATTATTTAAAAATACGTCATTAATTACTAATTATATCCTTAAAATTGTATTTCTTGAAAAGTAACTAAATGACCAACTTGATGCAATTTAAAATCTTTATAGATGTCAACGCATGTATCGACGGGAGGAGTGACAGAGACGACTGGAGGTAAGATCCACAATGCAGGTTTAAGCCTAGTTCACACTACAGGATTTTAAACATCAGCAGATCGCTGTGCCGTTCACACTACATGACTTGACTTTGTGTCTTTTAATCTCTGTGGTGTTCACACTACGCAACACTCCGTGAACGATCCACAAGAGGGGGGTCACACACTACATGATCTGACAACAACTCATTCCCCATCAGCTCATTCAAGCTACCAAACCACAGCCAATGAAAATTTGAGGGAGGAGTCGTCAGAAAAAGCTGAACACTATTGGCTGCTTGTGTGCTGATGACATCACTGACAGCGTTTCAAGCTTTGGAGAAAGCATTTAAAAACATTGTCATATCAGCTGATTTATCAGCGGATTAATCACTCATCTGCAGGTTCCAGTGGATAGATACACAGAGAGTTTTTCATTTTTGTAATTTTATAACTCTTTGAAATAAAACTAACATATTTATTACACCCTGCCGTTTTCCAAATATCAGTGTATTTCTTTCTGACATTGTTTTTTTTATTAAAAAACAGTAAAGAACTGAGCATTTCTGCCTTAAATTACCATATTGGTCAAAATGACTGCATGCATGTCTGATACTTTTCGCTGTGACTTTAAATATGTGTGCATTTTCTTACCTGGCAACTTCCTGCTAACATAAATAAAACTTTCTGATGGCAAAAACATCAATTTACTTTAGATATATTTAAAAACAGCATAATATGTGCTGTGAAATAGCTCCTGTTTGAAAGTGAAAATGAAAGCCAAGACCTTTGTATGTTCTAGTATCTTAACTACATATTTATAGGCTGTATTACAAAAAAAAGATTATATTTTTAGGGTAATGGTGTCATTAAATATGATGCCAGACATTCAAAGCTTAATTTTAATATCTCAATAACAGCTTTGAATGTAAATATGTTGTGACAATATGGCGTTTTATATGAGAACGGTCAGAATGAGCAGTATGGTAATTCTAATAGTTACAGAATTCTGGTTCCACTGTTAATATAACCTACTCTCATGTCTGTGCTAACGCAGAACGAAGCGAGTGCATCGATGCCCATTCTGACCAATCACAGATGTTTCTGTTGAGCTCCTGAGCACACAGGCACGTGGCTCATGCTGATCTGCTCTCTCATTGGCTGCAGCTCGTCACTACATCTGACCACACGTGGGGTTGAGTCGGCCGACTGCTCTGGAATATTCAGCATGCTAAATGTTGGATTTCCGTCTGCGAGGTGTCGGCGACGCGTCAGCGAGCCTCGTTGATGCGTTGTTCAGTAGTTCACACATAAAGAGCGGCGAGCGCCGTGCACCCGCAGATTTCTTCCCGATCACAGCCCGATCTGTCGGCGAGCTCGTTAACTTCCGAATTGGGCTCAAATCAGGCTTAAAATCCTTTAGTGTGAACTAGGCATTATTCAGCGTCAGGCAAGCAATGGTCAAATCAGGTGCAAACGGGTATAAACAGACAATCCAGAATCATAGTCGAATAACAGGCAAGGAGGTCAGAAGTAGGGATGGCTGACGTGAAACTGACGTTTCGACACAGTGTCGAGATCCCGAAGCGCAAGTGTTTCCAAACACTGTACCGAAGCATGATCCGAAGCACCTAAGTCATGTGACTAAAGTGTTTCGAAACACCTGGTCACGTGACTTAAGTGATTCAAAGCATTGATCAGCTTAGAAGCGTTTCGAGACCTGCCGAATCTCCATTTGGCTGCCAAGGTTGGATAATCTCGTCTTATATGGCCTGGTGGGCTGTGCGTGTGTACGATGTTACTATGCTTCAAATTACGTTTTGGGTTCGAATCTCGACTTCGACTCCGAAATCATGGTTTTATGTGTTTTTATCATGTTTCTGTTTTGTGTAGCCTAAATAGGATACAGCTGCAGTTACGCCATCAATATAGCATCATTTTTGTAACACTGTAAAACAATAATTAATATTTTTACAGTACTGTGATAGTTCGGTTCAGGGTTTGGGTAGACGTTAATGAAATACAATAAATGGGAAATTTTATGAATAATATAAATAATTCTTGATAACTTCAGGCCACAGTTTCCGATCTAGCAACAACCCTGTTTTAAGACCAAAACAAGACATATTTATTCACAAATTGTTTATTGGATGTCAGACCAATGTTGAAACTAAACGATACAAGAGCAAAGCATTACTAACTGGTATTAAAGCATTTCAAAATAGCAGTATTAGCCTGGATTCGAACTCACTAATCCCAGACACTAGTCAGACAGCTTAACCGTTCCGCTACATTATCTGAAGACCAAGCTTACAAAGTGGGCTTTAATACCTCAATTTGCTGAACTGTTCTGTGCTGCAGTGGTTTCAGTGCAATACATAAAAAATGACCACTAGGTGTCACTGTAGAGTGGGGTTTCACAACGTTTCGAAGCTTTGACACATTTGCTTCGACTGTTTGAGTGTTTCATGAAGCCTCGCTTTGCCCACCACTAGTCAGAAGGCAGGCGGCAAACAAGGACAAAAGGATAAGCTAAGATAAGGATCAAAAACACGGCAAAGGCAGACAAAGGAAACCGCGTTGTAATGTCACTATCAGTAAACAAGACTCTGCAAACTGGATGGGTGAATGTGTGGCTTAAGTAGAGAATGTAATCAGTCTCTGATAGTCCTCAGGTGTGCGTGTGTAATCAATCTAGGTGAGTGAGCATGGGTGTCTGGGTGAAGTGCATGTCTGAATATGTAGTTCAGGAAAAGACGGAAGTGTAGTCCATGATATCTGTGTGAGAACCAGCGATCTGGTTAATGTGGCAACACATATATAGACGATAGAAATTAAACTCTTCTAATTAATCTAAACTCTTCTGAGTCCGACAGAATCTTTTGATTTGATAAAAAAATAATAACACTTCAAAACATTTCAAATTAAAGGCACCACATTTCATATATACCATACAGGGCTCAACAATAAAGATGCTCAGGACACGACACGATTGTTCCGGACCCGATTGGGCCGCTGATACCCTGTCACTAAAGTTTAATTTGCTTGTGACTATTTGTCAATTGCTTGAAAATACAGTCTTAGAATCGAGGAACCGTTTGTGTTTTTAAGCCCTCAAATGCTACCTTCTCTGTTCCTCTTATCTGATTGGATGTTGTGAGCACGTTATTTTTTTCCGTAACAACCAGTACAGCGAAGAGACAGCAACATGGCGGCAACATCAAGTGATGATGCTAAAGGAAAACATTTGTTTCTAACGTCTTGAAAGCAGACATTTATGAGGGTACACCACGACTAAAAAAATGAAGTGATGTTTTGTACAGTTTGATGTCAGTTTGGCAGGTCGGCCATCTTTTGTTTGAATTTTGCTCATTATACATTTATTAAAAATTTTTAAATATTTAAATTCTAGATTTACAAAAATTTTGACACATTTTTCTTTTTTTTAATTTGTGGCTAAGAAATAGCTATTCACTTTTTTTTATTTTTAAAATTTATTTATTTATTTATTTATTTATTTATTTTTTGTTAAGGACAGTGAAAATATTGGCAGGGCAAGTAAAAATCTGAACCACTAGTCCGATCGGGCCAGTAGAAAAAATCCTTAGCGTTGAACCCTGCCATATATTGACTAATTTCTTACGTCATTGTTTCTTGCATTATTTAATTGAAGAAGATCAGGTTATTATACATAGCATGTACAGTTGAAGTCAGAATTATTAGCCCCCCCTGAATGATTAGCCCCCCTGTTTATTTTTTCCACAACTTCTGTTTAACGGAGAGCAGATTTTCAGCACATTTCTAAACATAATAGTTTTAATAACTCATTTCTAATAACTGATTTATTTATTTATTTATTTATTCTAATAACTGATTTATTTATCGAAAAAAAAATTGCTTAAAGACGCTAATAATTTTGTCCCTAAAATGGTTTTAAAAAAATTTAAAACTGCTTTTATTTTAGCCGAAATAAAACAAATGAGACTTTCTCCAGAAGAAAAAATATTATCAGACATACTGTGAACATTTCCTAAATCTGTTAAACATCGTTTGGGAAATATTTTAAAAAGATCAAAAGGGGACTAATAATTCAACTGTTTAATGCGTTTTTGTTTGTGCTTCTGTCCATTGTCTGTTGATCTGACTGTCTATTGGTGTGAATACAAAAGATTTATTTGTAGTTTCACCAAACTAGCTTTCAAAATGGCACTTTCGGTGTGTCATCAAACAGACTTCTGCTCTGAGGAACATGAAAAGGCTCAGTGTTTACAAATACTCCTGACACACACAGCTGACTGAATATCAGCGAAGTCCTACAGGTTCACAATGACTTAAGGTTGAGCAAATATTGACAGCAACTTTCATTTTTTGACCTATTATTCTGAGAGAAAACAAACAGAGCGGGCTATTGTGTGCTGCCTTCTCGTCACTTTAATGTTATGCATTTCTTCGTCAGATCTGTGTCAGGGTTGGAGGCAAATACACATTAAAACACAGAAATGCATTGAAGCTTAAAACACACACACACACACACACACACACACACACACACACACACACACACACACACACACACACACACACACACACACACACACACACACACACACACAGTGCTTCAAGCTAATGACACATCATTGAAGCATTTATAGATGACTCTTTGATGTTTTGTGAGCCTGCGGTCTGATTGTCTTATAAACATTGTTTAACTTGCCGTTACATTTGTGAGTGACAAAACTTCCCCTGAAGCCTCAGTGCAAAAGGAGAGTTTAATAAAGCCTGAAGGGACTCTTTAACCTCAACGAATGAAGTTCATGTCCTCGTGCATTGCTGAAGCTGTGATTCTGCAGCGTGAGTCTACCTGCTGGCACTCACCTGTGTGTAAATGTGCTGTGTTCGCTTAATGCATGCCAATAGTCAATCATCTCGAGAAGATCTGACTCACGTACTTTAACCCTCGCAGCCAAAAAAAAAAGCCAACATGTGTCTACAGTTTTTATGTGCACATCTGGAGTGATTTCTTTGGCTTGCTGTGTCAAATTAGCCTGCAAATACAAAACCTTGCATTAATAGGCAGAGTTTGGATATCCAAACCTATCTGTTGTTTAGGATCTTGCTTAAAATAGTTGTCTGAACTTGAAACTGAAGTTTTGAGATTTCATTAAACTATTTTTATTTGCATTTTGGGTTTTGGAATTTTGGGATTACTGGAAATACCACAATGTGCATAAATTAAGAAAATGTGCACGACTATACATTCGGAAAGTATTGATAGTGCCTCAATTTTTTCCACATTTTTTTTTTTTGTTTTGTTACAGCTTTATTGCAAAATGGATTAAATTTATTTATTACACACAACCCCCCATAATGACAATGTGAAAAAAAGAGTTTTTGAAATTGTTTCAAATTTATTAAAAATAAAAAAGCTGTAAAATCACATGTGCATCAGTATTCACAGCCTTTGCTGTGAAGCTCTGCATTGAGCTCAGCTACATTCTGTTTCCACTGATCATTCTTGAAATGTTTCAGCAGCTTCATTGGAGTTCACGCATGGTCAATTCAGCTGATTGGACATGATCTGAAAAGGCATGTCTATATAAGGTCCCAGGGTTGACAGTGCATGTCAAAGCACAAACCAAGCATGAAGACAAAGGAATTGTCTGTAGACCTCCGAGACAGGATTGTCTCGAGGCACAAGGCTGTGGAAGGGTACAGAAACATTTCTGCTGCTCTGAAAGTTCCAGTGAGCACAGTGGCCTCCATCATCCATAAATGGAAGATGTTTAGCCACCAGGACTCTTCCTAGAGCTGGCCGGCCATCTAAGCTGAGTAATCAGGGGAGAAGGGCCTTAGTCAGGGAGGTGATCAACAACCCGATGGTCACTCTGTCTGAGCTCCAGCGTTCTTCTGTGGAGAGAGGAGAACCTTACAGAAGGACAACCATCTGTGCAGCAATCCACCAATCAGGCCTGTATGGTAGAGTGGCCAGACGGAAGACACTTCCCGCCTGGAATTTGCCAAAAGGCAGGTGAAGGACTCTCAGACCATAAGAAACTAAACTCTCTGCTCTGATGAGACTACAATTGAACTCTTTAGAGTGAATGCCAGGCGTTACGTTTGGAGAAATGCAGGCACCGCGCATCAGCAGGCTAACACCATCCCTACAGTGAAGCATGGTGGAGGCAGCATCATGCTGTGGGGATGTTTTTCAGCAGCAGGAACTGGAAGACTAGTCAGGATAGAGGGAAAGATGAATGCAGCAATGTACAGAGACATCCTGAATGAAAACCTGCTTCAGAGTGCTCTTGACCTCAGACTGGCACGACGGTTCATCTTCCAGCAGGACAATGACCCAAAGCACACCGCCAAAATATTAATAGAGCGGCTTCACAACAACTCGGTGAATGTCCTTGAGTGGCCCAGCCAGAGCCCAGACCTAAATCCTATTGAACATCCCTGGAGAGATCTAAAAATGGCTATACACCGTCACTCCCCATCCAACATATTCAAAACGACTGTAATTGCTGCCAAAGGTGCATCAACAAAGTATTGAGCAAAGACTGAATACTGATGTACATGTGATGTTTCTGCTTTTTTATTTTGAATAAATTTGCAACAATTTCAAAAAATATTTGTTCCCATTGTCATTAAAGGTGATTGTGTGCAGAATGTTTAAGAAATCAATGAATTTATTCCATTCTGGAATAAGGCTGTAACATAAAATTATGGAAAAAGTGAAGCGTTAGGTACACTTTCCGGATACACCGTTTATATACAGAAGGTTAAGACTTCTGTATATAAACGATAAGAAAATATGTGCATAAACTACAATTTAGTACACATTTACTGAATGAATTCCAGCATGCACATCAGTAAAGTAATCATGTAATGACAAAAGTGTGCATGATGGGACTTAATGCATGAATGGAGTTCGCAGCAGATGTTTCCAGCACATTGTAAAACATCTGAAATGTTGATTTGCTGATTTCTAAAACCCCTCAGCCGTCAGTCCGTCATCACAGTGCTTCAGTATTAATATTCGTCTATTATTATTCCCTCCAAAACTTGTCTGCACTCCCAAAGAGCGTCTCACACCTCCAAAAGCACCGCATTCAGTGTTTGGTCTTCATCTTCTGGGGCACAACTCATTTATTAGAGAAGAAGAACACCACAGTGGCAAATCCAACTACATTTCTCTGACTAATATCTGCTCCAGTTTATCAAGACGTGACTATTTTTTTCATATCTGTTTTTCATTTGATGAAAACGCTGCTTAATAAATCTAACTCACATCTTTGAATAGAATGTCATCTTAATTTAATCTTTAAAATGTGAAATTCTATAAATTTTAGTGAATTGATCTTTATATTGAAGGCGTGCAACATTTAATCAAATAAACTCTTCTGAAAAACATTCACAACACCATCCAGACAGTGCATTGTGAAGACGAATGTGCGCGTCTAGAAAACAGCCATGTCAAACTGAAGAGCAGCAAGCACAGCCAATGAAAGCGCAGAAGACTGAGGAGCAAAGCACACGTGAAGCACTGCAGCAAACTCTGAATCACTGAAGTGTTGTAAAACATCCATCAAGTTGACCGTTGGGCACTCAGAGAAACGCACGCTCCATTTGGAGATTGGATGCGGTGGCTGCAATAAAACATCTCTCTGGGGGAATAAACTCTACCATGACCTAATGAACGTCTGCAAGAGGGACAAAGAGATGCAGAGCGAGGAAATTAATGTAGGAGACATGACTCAGATGTTTTAGTGTTGGGCAGTGGCCGCGCCCGGTGCTGACCAGCCCAAAGTTTTGCATCAGTATGATGTCATCATCATCATCATCAGGAAAGAGCTCTTACATTGAGGTTGAGCATCAATCAGAATGATTCATATTTTTGGGCAGTTCTTGCATGTCTGCATTAGACTAATGCAATAGTAAGCCAGCTCACATCCTGCATTGCTTTTATCAGCCTATGCTTTTGATTCATTTGGACACTAACATGTAAAACTAGAGCTGTGGTGAAAAATCGTTCGAGAAATCTATTTTGAGATATTCAAAATGCGTCGCTATTCTCTTTTAAATGGGATCTTGAGTTTATTTTTTAACAGCAGTAAAGTAATTAATGATTACTTTAGGTTCGGGTGGTACCTCTATCATGTCCTTTGTCAGGAATTGAACGCAAGCAGAGTACAGCTGTTTGTAAAGCATACAGAGTCATCTGCTGTTAAAAAGTCATCTAGAGCACCGTCTGCTTTTAAAAACTATTTGTCTGTTGTTAAAAACTAGCCCTAGAGCACCAACTGCTGCTAAAAACTAGCCCAGAGTGGCATTTGCTGTTAAAAACTAACTCTAGAGCACCATCTGCTTTAAAAAAAAAAAAGCTAGCCTAAAGTGGCATCTGCTGTTAAAAACTACCTTAGAGCAGTCTACTGTTAAAAACTAGCCTAGAGCGCCGTCTGCTGTTTAAAAACTAGCCTAGAGCATCGTCTGCTGTTTAAAAAATAGTCCAGAGCGCGGTCTGCTGTTAAAAACCAGCCTAGAGCTCCATCTGCTTTTAAAAAGGTTGCCTATGGTGCAGTCACAGCTGTTAATAACTAGCCTAGAGCATCATCTGCTGTTTAAAAAATAGCCTAGAGCATTGTCTGCTGTTTAAAAAACCACACTAGAGTGCCATATACAGTTTAAGAACTAGCCTAGAGCGCCATCTGCTGTTTAAAAACTAGCATAGGGTGCCATCTACTGTTTAAAAAATAGCCTAGAGCATTGTCTGCTGTTTAAAAACTAGCCTACAGCACCATCTGCTGATTAAAAACTAACATGGAGCGCCATCTACTGTTTAAAAACTAGCCTAGAGCGCCATTTGCTGTTTAAAAACTATCATAGAGCACCATCTACTGTTTAAAAACTAGCCTAGAGCACCATCTGCTGTTTAAAAACTAGCCTGGAGCGCTATCTGCTGTTTAAAAACAAACATAGAGCACCATCTACTGTTCAAAAACCAGCCTAGAGCACCATTTGCTGTTCAAAAAATATCATAGAGCACCATGTACTGTTTAAAAATTAGCCTAGAGCGCCATCTGCTGTTTAAACACTAGCATAGAGTTCCATTTACTATTTAAAAACTAGCCTAGAATGATGACTGTTGTTTAAAAACTAGCCTAGAACACTGTCTACTGTTTAAAAACTAGCCTAAAGCGTCATCTACTGTATAAAAACTAGCCTAGAGCACCATCTCCTGTTCAACAACTAGCCTAGATCACCATTTGCTGTTTAAAAACTAGCCCAGAGCGTCGTCTGATGTTTAAAACCTAGCCTAGAGTGTCTTCTGCTGTTTAAAAACTAGCCTAGAGCGCTGACTGCTGTTTAAAAACTAGCATAGAGCGCCGTCTACAGTTTAAAACCTAGCCTAGAGTGCCGTCTGCTGTTTAAAAACTAGCCTAGAGTGCTGACTGCTGTTAAAAAACTAGTCAAGAGCGCGGACTATTCTTTAAAAACTAGCCTAGTGCACCATCTGCTGTTTAAAAACTAGCATAGAGCGCCGTCTACTCTTTAAAAACAAGCATAGAGTGCCGTCTACTGTTTAAAAACTAGCATAGAGCGCCGTCTACTGTTTAAAAACTAGCCTAGAGTGCCATCTGCTGTTTAAAAACTAGTCTAGAGCGCCATCTGCTGTTTAAAAACTAGCCTAGAGTGCCGTCTGCTGTTTAAAAACTAGCCTAGAGCGCCATCTGCTGTTTAAAAACTAGCATAGTGCGCCATCTACTGTTTAAAAACTAGTCTAGAGTGCCGTCTGCTGTTTAAAAACTAGCCTAGAGCGCTGACTGCTGTTAAAAAACTAACCAAGAGCGCTGACTATTGCTTAAAAAATAGCCTAGAGCGCCATATGCTGTTTAAAAACTAGCATAGAGCGCCATCTTCTGTTTAAAAACTAGCATAGAGTGCCATCTTCTGTTTAAAAACTAGCATAGAGCGCCATCTTCTGTTTAAAAACTAGAATAGAGCGCCGTCTACTGTTTAAAAACTAGCATAGAGTGCCATCTTCTGTTTAAAAACTAGCATAGAGTGCCATCTTCTGTTTAAAAACTAGCATAGAGTGCCATCTTCTGTTTAAAAACTAGCATAGAGTGCCATCTTCTGTTTAAAAACTAGAATAGAGCGCCATCTTCTGTTTAAAAACTAGAATAGAGCGCCGTCTACTGTTTAAAAAACTAGCCTAGAGCGCCGTCTACTGTTTAAAAAACTAGCCTAGAGCGCCATCTGCTGTTTAAAAACTAGCCTAGAGCTCCATCTGATAAACTGAATGTTTTTCTAAATGAAAATCCTGCAACTGTACAATCCAAGACTAGAAAGTGTAAATATAGTTGCACTTTTAAGATATTACTCTATTTTAGCAGCCTGAAAACATCAGGGCCATTTGTATATTTGACAGATGGGAATATAATGTGGAAAAAGGTGAAAGATTAGCAGTTTTCTGTGGTGCTGCTAGTAAAAAAATGCGGCCTTGCATATTTTATAGAGCAAAGTCAAAGCTTCAGGTGGCAAACACACACACACACACACACCATTAATGCCAACGGCACGTATAATTTATTTACAGCCCTGTTCAGTAGATGTAGTACAACCTCCACTGCTGAGAGCGCTGGAAAGAAATATTTCTGGACGGTAAAGCGAATGTTAAAGTCACTGCATAGATAACTCTTCAGAAGTGTTTTACTTCACCGTGCAGATCTGCTCTCAGGGTAAACCCAGTGTGAGTCGTCTTCTTGGGCCCGAGGCAGAATTAAATACATGTCAGATCGAAGATGCCCACCGGGTGAAAATAACGAGGAAAACACACACTCCTGCGCTAATTGGACAACCGGCGGCCTTTTCACTGCTGTTTTGTGTTTGAGCTTACGGTCATAATGAGGCCGAGGCTGAAAACAAAGGCTCAGGGTGAATCCCCCAGATTATCTTCCCTAAACCCAGAGCTGGAACACACACCGCAGCGCTAACACTGTAAATTGTCTTTCCTTTTCAAGCAGTCTGTGTGTGGGACGGCAGCCTTCCTACTCTAAACACCATTAATCATGCGCTAAACTGTGTAATGTAGGAGGAGAGGCAACATGTCATGGCAAAACTCTTGGATCGAATTTTAAAAACGTCCAATTTATGCAGCTGTCATGTTCAGCAGGTTTACTCTTCATGGTTTGAAGTTACTACTTTATTTTAGGAGCTGCTAGGAACAACATTCACCAAGTCACACACACATTTTTTTCCCATCCACCCACACATAACGTCATGAGCTCTGTTGCAGGCCTCAGGATGTCCCTCGTCGCGTCTGTAAACAACCAACAACAAAAAAAACTCTGTTCATGGCTATCTGCGGGCTCCTGTGAGCAGCATGTTGTGATTCGCAGCGTGATTCAGATCGCCATAACCATCCTAACATCTCTCTGTATCTGTCCTACATATCAGGAGAGCTGCTTTACATCTGTGTGAAACTACTGCGGGTGCTGGTTAGACGCCTGATCTAGATGTCCCATTGGGAGAAGGGATCCAGATCTTTCCCAAATGAAAGTGTTTTAGAACCACTGGGGAGACTAGAAAGTCTTTCCCATTGAAGAGAGCTTAAATGTTACTAATGTGAGGGTCTCATTTGCGAAGTGAGTTCCTGCTTCGCATTGTGAAGTTTATTTATAAACTAATGTCAAAAGGATCACGTGCTTATGATTGCTTCCAGCCGGCCCCGCATTATTCAGTTTGTGATTCACCAATCAGATGATTTCTAAGCTACTATAAATACTCTGATCTTCATTTTGAAGAATCTCCCCTTCCACCCCAACTCCTCTTCCTTTCCTACATGGGTGGCACGGTGGCCCAGTGGTTAGCACTGTTACCTCACAGCAAGAACGTCACTGGTTCTAGTTCTTACCAAGCCAGCCGACATTTCTGTGCGGAGTTTACACGTTCTTCCCGTCCTCATGTGGGTTTCTTCCTCCCACCGTCCTAAAACATGCAACTTAAGTAATTGACTAATCCAAATTGGCATATGCTCCTAGTAAGTAGTTCTTTCTTAAGAGCAATCACTATCTGTCCATTAGCTACTACAGCAGGGGAGTTCTCCAGATCTTAAGCATTGCGCTAGTTTATTTCCCAAGTATTAGACTTAGGGTGCTTTCACAAAAGACTTTTGTTTGGGAACCGGTCTCGTTTGCCCTGTTAGCGCGGTTCGTTTGGCATATGTGAAACCACCAATCGCGCTCGGATCCACGCCAAAACAATCGCTCCGAGATCGCTTGATTGAGGTGGTGTCGGCTCGATTCAAATGAACTCTGGTGTGGATCAATTGTAGCAAGAAAGCCATACGATCCGAGCGCGGTTATATCACAGTGTTTTATGGATATGTAACAGGCATACGGCTATATGAAGAGAGAATTATGAGTAGGGCGGGAGGTCATTCCAGACATCCCAAGTCTCCTGGAGGTTTCAGGAGTCTCCCACAAATGCACTGAGTCTCCCGCAAACGAGTGATAATTTCCCGGAAATCGCGCGTCTCTCTCCCGGTCCTCAAATACATCGCACACCCTTCCCACCGCATCCCTCCTCACTCTTCAGACACGTCACATGCGCCCTGTCAAACACCACCAAACCACCACCACCCCTAACAGCTGAGCGGGACTATAAACCCTGAAACTCTGACCAATGTGAGGAGAGTTTACTCACACGTGACTTGATTTAGCTCTTTTGTACCGTTTAGAAACTTTGCAGTGTGAAAGTGAACCGCACCAAGAGCAAAGAGCAACACTGTAACAATTGTAATCTCTGTTTCAGAACAACTGAATCGATTCACAGGTGTGAAAGCACCCTTAGAATGTATACCTAATGCTTTGAATAATCAATGATTGCCTGCAAGGGACATCCTAGCAAGCATCTTGATGTTAAAACACCTTCAAAAAATGCGCTATAGGTGAAGTGAATCAATTAAATTGGCTGTAGTGTATGTGTGTGAATGAGAGTGTATGGGTGTTTTCCCAGTACCCAGTATTTCATTCTGCTGTGGCGACCCCAGATGAATAAAGGGAAAAAATGCTAATCAATTTAATGTCAATTGACTACCTTGATGTCAAAACAACATCAAATTGACATCTAACAATGGCATCAAAAAACGATTACAGATTAGCTCAGCAATCGATTTTGACCAATTTTTGACGTTAACTTGATGTCAGTTTGACATGAAGGTAGTTTAAATGCATTGAATGGATGCAAAATTCAAGGTAATTTGTAATTGAAGTGTTTAGATAAATAAAACATTTCGTATAATACTTTTTGTGTCGTTGTTTTGATGATTAAAAGGGCATCAATGTGTGGATCTCAACAGAATGTCAAGGTTTTGACATCAAATCGATGCATTTTTGATGTTGTTTTGGCATCTACTGTAGGTGGCCCCTGAGATGGACTTCAGTGAGTTATGAGCCACAATATTCATTCATTCATTTTCTTTTCGCCTTTTCTCTTTATTAATCTGGGGTCGCCACAGCAGCATGAACCGCCAAATTATCCAGCATATGTTTAACGCAGTGGATGCCCTTCCAGCTGCAACCCATCCCTGGGAAACATCCACATTATTAATTTTTTCATTATCCTTTGGCTTAGTCCACAGGTGTCAAACTCAGTTCCAAAAGGGCCGCAGCTCTGCACAGTTTAGTTCCAACCCTAATTAAACCCACCTGATCAAACTAATTGAGTCCTTCAGGCTTGTTTGAAACCTACAGGTAAGTGTGTTGGAGCAGGGTTGGAACTAAACTGTGCAGGGCTTCGGCTCTCCAGGAATTGAGTTTGACACCCCTGGCTTAGTCCCTTCATTAATCAGGGGTCGCCATAGCGGAATGAAAAGCCAACATATCCAGTATATGTTTTAAACAGCGGATGCCCTTGCAGCTGCAACCTGGTACTGGGAAACACCCATACACCACAGCCAAATTAGTTTATTCAATTCACCTACCGCAAGTGTTTGGACTGCGGGGGTAACCGGAGCACCCAGAGGAAACCCATGCCAACACGGAGAGAACATGCAAACTCCACACAGAAATGTCAACATACCTAGCTGGGACTCGAACCAGTGAACTTCTTGCTGTGAGGTGTCAGTGCTAACCACTGAGAGACTGTGTCACCTGGGGCACATTATGTTATTTTAATTGCCAAATTTTCATGTAGTCATTCCAAGCCAATGAAACTCTTACCTGGCTGTCTTGGCAACAGATGGTTTGGGAGCGTCAGTGGTGCTGCTCTTGGTGGTGGATGCAGTAGCGGGTCTTGGAGCTGGAGCTAGAACGAAGCGTAACGATAACATGTTTATGAGCATTAAACAAATACGACATTTATTTCCATAATTGGATAATGTGCTATAAAATAATAAATACTTAACAAAGGGGTATCAAACCCTCTTGGAGAGAGGGGTTGTATTAAAAAAAACCATACCTCCATTTCCTACATTAGCCTACTAGCATATCCCACTTTAAGGAGTGAATGAAAACAATGAATCAGAGTCCTAAATGCACATTTTGTTTGTGTGTAGTGCTGGTTGATGAATCTCTTACACCACAGATGCCCAAACTAGGGCCCGTGGGCCAAAGTTGGCTCATGGTAACCTTTGATTTGGTCTGCCATCCCATCTGAGAAGAGATGGAGAATGATGGGGATGGTTTCGAGATTGTCAGTTCAAATTTAATGTAAACCTTTGTTTTGTTTATTTTATGGTTAAAAGCTCACTGAAATTAAATGTTTCGCTTACATAAATGAATCAGATTTTGTTTAAATGTACATACTGTCACCCAACAATGCAGAGACTTTGGTGAGCAGATCAAATCAAAGGCCGATTCTGCTTGACTAGTGTATTCAGCCCTGAACTCCACTGTGTTATAAATATGATTGTTTAAGTTTTTTTGCAATGAGTTCTCATTTTAAATGCATTAGATAATACAATTTAAAGTAATGTTTTCCATTTAATAAAATAAATTAGAAAATGACCCATGGCAACTTCAATGTAATATAGTTTAGTATATTTACCTTCGGCCCACAGCTCTTCATGATTTTAGGTTTTTGGCCCTTCATATGAAAAAGTTTGGGCAGCCCTGCCTTAGAAGGATTACATTTTCAACATTGCTCAGACCCTGTGATATTTAACATTTGGCAAGCTTGAACGTTTTAAACGTTAATTCAACAATTAAGCAATACTTTATTTAGACCGAAACTTAAATCTAGGAGTCTGATGTGGAAGCTATCTCATTTCCATGCAGATATACAGTGCATTATCGGTATTCTCTAGCCATTGAGTGTACATTGGTTGTGCACTTGTTATTGCAGTGCATTGTGGGATTGATTGTGGGCACTTCAGAATATCCATCACTAGAAATAGCTGCTTCCTAAAATAGTCTAAGGGTATAGGGGCTGATTTCAGACATAGCCCTACACTCTTAGAGATAAAGCTACAAAAACTACACTTAACTATCTTAGCTTAGCTTTAAAGGTACCTGTAGGTATTAAAATTTACCTTAAAAGATACAAACTTGGACCAGCATGGTACAAAAGTGTACCTTTTGAGAAGCTACCACCCCAGGGACAGAGTTTCTACCTTTATTTCTGAGAGTGTACAGTCTTCAGCTCTAACCCCAATTAAACACAGGTGAACCAGCTAAAAAGTATATTCAGGGTTCACTTACACATTACAGCTCTGTGTGCTGTAGGAGAACTAGAACAAAAGTCTACACGCCTGCAGCTTTAAACTTTAATAGTAGGATACCCCTGACCTACATCCAAGCTCAGCTCATGATTATTGTGCCTCACCTGTAGTTTTTGGTTTGGGCTTCAGACCATTGGCCGGAGCAGCAGGGGCTTTCTTGATAGGCTGTGCTGTCCCCGTTGTCTTCATACCATTGGATGGAGCGCTGGCAGGTCTCGCCGTCCCCAGCGGCTTCTTCTCTGCCACCTTGGTAGGGGTCTTGGCTGTGGGCGCAGTAGCAGAGCCAACTGGTTTTTTAGGGCCAGCAGTGGTTGAGGTTTTCTTATCCAGGCTTCCCGTGGTGGTCTTTTTGGTGACGCCGTTTGCTTGCGACTTCTGCGCCCCATTTGTCAGGCGGCTTTGGCCAGTGGGGGGACGGGAGCTGGTAGTAGATGCCTTGGTACCAGCAATGGGTGTCTTTGTTTTGGCAGGAGCCTTCGTCTTAGCTTTTGGATCCGTAGGCTTCTCCTTTCCAGTCTTGTTGGTTGCGGAAAGTGGCGCTGTTGGTTGTGGTTCAGCCTCTGTTGCAGGCAAAGCCTGGTCCTGAGCTTCCCCGACTGGCGCCACCTCAATCGCAGGACCTGCATTTAATGCTTCCATTGGCTCCATTGATGCCGTGTCAACACCATCCGGTTTCATCTTGTCCTAGTCCTGGAGGTCCGTCTCAGCAGTAATCAGGAACCACTTGGAGTTTACTGCTATCAGACGGCTATGGCTGACCTGAAAACAAGAGACACAACACATTGATTTACCGACTGATTTAAAGTACCCACAAAACCCAAATAAAGTTTTTTAGATGTCAGTATCAGTATGTTAGTTGTAAGGTTATCCAAAACCCACGTGCTCCAAAACCAAATTCACATCCAGAAGATATAAATCAGGGGTGTCCAAACTCGGTCCTGGAGGGCCGGTGTCCAGGAGAGTTTAGCTCCAACCCTAATCAAACACACCTGAACCAGCTAATCAAGCTTTTAGGCTGCGTCCGAAACCGCATACTTCCATACTATATAGTATGTTAAAATCAGTATGGGAGGTAGGTCACATGACCATGACAAAATGGTGGATGTAGTATGTCCGAATTCATAGAATTCGAAAATCAGTATGCGAGAAGTACCCGGATGACTTACTACTTCTGGCGAGATTCTAGAGTGCACATCCCATGCATGCTGCGCTATCACATGATGCCCCGCAAGCGAATTCATGAATGGGTGTAAAGCGACGCAATTGATGCAGGTAGGTCACGTGGCCATGACAAAATGGTGGATGTAGTACGTCCGAATTCCATTCATACTTTTCTTTTTTTTTTTACTTTACTTTTATACATTAAAACATTTTACACAACAGAACATTCAGTGACAGCAGCGATTATTAAGAGAAAAAAAAAAACGACAGTAGCCACAGATGTAAATAAAAAAAAATTTACAAAAAAAAAACATACAATATTTTCAGTTTCAAAGGAGCTAGAAATACTATGTCCTATTCAGATACAACGTAACAGGTACTTATCTTTGTTTAAAAATATCCAGTTTTAGTTGAAGTTAGGCAGTTATATACTCCACTCTATATATACATTCAAGCTTTTCTATCCACTGTACTATTGTTGGAGGGTGTGGCTTCATCCAATTTATTGTTATGGTCTTTCTTGCACTTAGTAAAAGTATATGTAGTATATATCTCTCTGGTTTTTATTATATATATATCCTGGGGTATCCCTTCAAGCAAGAAAAACAGGGGAGTAAAAGGTAGATCTACATGCATAATTTTCATTATCTCAATCTTTACCCCTTGCCAAAATTCCATTCATACTTTTCACATTCATACTGTATAGAACATACTTTTGTAACGGCCGAGTAGTGCGTTTAAATTCAAATGCAGTACCTACTGATTTGTAGGCGTTTTCGGACGCAGCCTTACTAGATATACTAGAAACTTCCTGGCAGGTGTGTTGAAGCAAGTTGGAGCTAAACTAGGCAGGACACCGGCCCACCAGGACTGAGTTTGGGCACCCCTGATATAAGCATTCAAAGCTTGTAGTTTGTCATTTCCGGCCAAATGGATCAATGATTTTTTTTTGACGTCACCTCATACTCCATTCTCTCATTAAATCATCTGACCAATCAAATGCTCTCTAGTATCTGACATGCCCCGCCCCTACTTCTCATCGTCTGTTAATTTGATGTGCTTGAACTCACACTCACTAGCAGTCCTGTGATAAACAAATGCTATTGGATGCTCTTTTAAAGGGGCGGAGCTTCTATATGCCCCGCCCTCTTTTCATATTTCAATGGACATTACGTCACACATTAAACAATACTGCACGTTTCAAAGGACCTCACGAGATCTTAAAAACATTACAAAGCAAGTCTAAACAAGTCTGACGTCTGAAGCCCGTCTCACTGGCCGACAGAGCGAAGAGAACAATCAGATAAAGAATCAAGTTTGGGTAACATGCAAATGCTTAAGAGAGAGATTAGGAATGAAGTAGAGTGAGCTGTGCCGAGGGGAAACAACAGCTGATTCAGAGCTTGTGGATTTGTTTAAACTGTAACTAAACTGAATTAATGACACACAACATGATGTTGCCAGCAACTAGGAGCTATAGCTGGAGTGCCATTAATGCAGTTTTACTGCTTCAGATGCAGTTTTACATTTGGCAAGACATCTATCATCAGATTATTTTGTTGCATTTGATGTGTAAGAAATGTCTGGGATTTTTAAAACCCCTTTAGGGGAGTTTCTAATTGCTAACTACTAACGACGCAGCAATGCCAGATGCATTACCCACAATGCCTCACTGAAGCAGATGTTGTTTGCATGATTTAAGAGCAGCAGCAGCTCCACAGCAAAGTTCATCCAGAGGAAGAGGCCGACGAGAGGAAGTGGCTTGGCTCAAGAGAGCATGGGAAAAAAACAACAAGCACTCACACACTAGCGGTTTCCGTCCACCTACGGTTGCAAGCAGAAGTTTACATACGCTGTATAAAAAGACACATAACCATTAAAAAAAAAGTCAGATGTTAATGTGATTTAACTTTTTCTCTTTTAGGTAAGTTAGGATTATCACATTAGTTTCTGTTCTGCTTAATGAGAGAGAGATTTTTAGAGAAATTGTTCTAACTTTTCCTGAAAGTCAAGTTTACATACAATAAGATTTTTCTTCCTTCTGAAAAAGCTCAGATGATGATGTCAAGGTTTTGGAAGTTTCTGATTGGCTAATTGACAACATTTGAGTTAATTGGAGCAACAACTGTAGAGTAAAAGCTCAAACACACTGCTTCCTTGTGTGACAACATGGGAAAATCAACAAGCCAGAATCAACTAAAAAGCCAGATTAAAATTAGCTAAATTACACTGGGAAAAGACTGATGTTTAGAGACATGTGCTGTGCTCTGATGGAGCTAATATTGAACTGTTTGGCCATAATGACCAGTGTTACATTTGGAGGACAAAGGGGAAAGCTTGCAAGCCTAGGAACACCATCCCAACTGTGAAGTATGGGGGCGACAGCATCAAGTTGTGGGGCTGTTTTGCTGCAGGAGGGACTGGTCCACTTCACAGCATAGATGGCATCATGAAGAAAGAACATTATGTAGAAATACTGAAGCAACATCTCAAGACATTAAAACTCAGGAAATTAAAACTTGGCTTGATCTTCCAAACAGACCATGACCCTAAGCATGCTGCCAAATTAGTTCAAATGTGCTTTAAGGACAACAGAGTGAATGTTTTGGAGTGGCCATCACAAAGCCCTGATATCAATCCTATAGAAAACTTGTGGGCAGAGTTAAAAAAGCTTGTGCGAGCAAGACAGCCTACAAACCTGACTCAGTTACACCAATTCTGTCAGGAGGAATGGGCCAAAATCCCTTCAAATTATTGTGAGAAGCTTGTGGAAGGAGACTCAAAACATCTGACCAAAGATACAAAGTTTAAAAGGAAAGCTAAAAATACCAAGGAAATTTGTGTACACTTTTGACTGTCGGGAAATTCATAAAAAAATCCTTGAATAAAAAATTCTCTTATTACTCTGGCATTAAGCAAATGTAAATCATTTAGGTAATCCTAACAGATCTGAAATAGTAAACGTTTAGAATGATTTACCATCAGACAATTTTTTAAAAAATGGTTAGGTTGCTTTTTTAAAGTGTATGTAAACTTCTGGTTTCAACTGTATGTTCATGTGATTTTTGGAAAATTACATAATGGAAATAACAAGATGCACATAAAAGTAGGATAAACTTTTTATTAGATAAGAAAAAAATGTGATAAGCTATGTTAGAAACACATTGTGTGTGACAAAAATGTGTATGATGGGCACCTAGTTTACCCCTTTTTTAAAATTTAATAATAATCTGGTTCTTCTGAGTGTGCCAGTTTAGGTTCACTGTTTAAAAGTGTCATGTTGGGCGTGTGTACACGGGTCGTTGTTTTAGAGGTGTGTTGCTTCACTTGAAAATTAGTTTCGGCTTCCCGCCCAACTTAAAAAGGGGGCGGAGCCAAGAGCTCCCCTGCTTTGTGTATGGCAACAGGCAAACAGAGAGAAGCAACATGAGTGAGAGGACCAGCATTCAGCCATGCATATACGACTTGGACTCAGACACAGACCAAGCAGAGACGACTGTTGAGGAATCAATATTCCTAATGTGCTAGAATGTGTTACAAAGTCATTTGTGTCTTTCTGTAGTTTTACAGGCGCTTTGTAACGATGTATGTGTCATCCGTATAGGGATGCAACTATAAACCGGTTTCACTATTAGCCGCGCTTTAATTCGTCAATTAATTGATCGTAAAAGGTTTCTCAATATCGTGTTTCTGCATGGAACAAAACTGCAGCAACTAAACAAAGTTATGTCAACTGTGTGCTAGTTTAAAGTTCCGAGCTTATACACAGAGACTAATAACCACGCACACTGGATTAACTTTGACTGAGGCTATAACTAAGGCAAGTTCCTTATTTCCAAAGGAGAGACGCGCACGCGAGGCAGCTGGCTCATACTTTTCAGCCGCACCTAGTTGAGATAACAGAACTTCTGTGATCACAGCTGTCAATCAATATGTGCTTTAAGGACAACAGAGTGAATGTTTCGGAGTGGCCATCACAAAGCCCGAATCTCAATCCTATTGAAAATTTGTGGGCAGTGATGAAAAAGCTTGTGTGAGTAAGACAGCCTACAAATCTGACGGAAGTGTGTGTGTGTATGAGTGTGTGGGGGGGGGGGGTTTACCGCACTCCCACGTCAAGTTGCGTTTGGTCTCAAAACCGCTCCAATTGGTCCACAGTTTTTATGTTGTTAAATTTAACAAAAAAAAAAGGACTGGGTGTGTTTATATGACAGCCCAATATGACAGTCTATATATTATACCTACACATATTTCTGACAAATCAGCTTGAAAAGCAGATTTTTCACCATAGGTGCCCTTTAATGAACAACGTAGCACTTCCAAAATAACGTAGAACATCTGAAATGTTGTTTTGCAGACTATTAAAAGGCTGTAAGTCTGTCATCACAGTGCTTCAGTAGTCTTATTATTCTATTATTATTCCCTCCAGAACTGTCTTGAGCATCTGTAGGCCTCCAAAAGCTCCACATTCACTGCACTCATTGCATTTTGTCTTCATTTTCTGAGGCGCAACTTATTTATTAAAGAAGTAAAAACACTACAGTGGCATATCCCAATCTGCTCCAGTTTATCAGAAAGTGATGGTTTAGTTCTCTTTAATTTCTCATTGATGTGAAGCGCTGCTTCATTCGCCAATGTGTTATGCCATATTCCAGTTTTGCGCAATTATCTCACTGACATCTTTAAATGGAAACATACTGAAGACCCACAAACAAATCGTGACCGGACACCACCTCTCCGTTATACTCCAGAGCTGATATCGCTTTCTTTCTGAGGTCGACATTCATTCCTACACCCTTCAGATTCATTCTGGCTATGACAAAATCTGCTCAGCTCGTCCTCACACAGATGGTCCAGGCAGCTGAGCTTCCCAAATGAGAGAAACTGGGGGAGGGGGAGCGAGAGAGTGATGGAAAAAAGAGAGAGAGAGAGAAAGAGAAAGCCCCGGGGGAAACAAGCTATTACATATATGCTGCCAGATATGACAAAATAGAGATGACAAGATATATTATGTCCAAGACAGAGATCTATTTATCTCCATCGACTACTGCGCACATTGACTTGCAGATAACTGCGCACATGAACAATCTGTGCCGACTCTCTAGATTTGAGACCTACAATTCAATTCAAATTTATTTGTATAGCGCTTTTCACAATATGTATTGATTCATTCATTTTCATTTCGACTTAGTCACTTTAGTAATCTGGGGTCGCCACAGCGGAATGAACCGCCAACTTATCCAGCACTTTTTTACATAGTGGACGCCCTTCCAGCCGCAACCCATCTCTGGGAAAAGCATTGATTCAATGCAGCTTTATAACAGGTGCTTCAAGAGTTCACACGTAGCTGATGATTGATAAAAAAGCTAGTTTGGCGTGCTGTCCCGGAAGAGAGCCCTGAGCTTATAAGATCCTTGAGCCCTGGGCTCCCTCCCGTTGCAAGGCGAGAGGGGAGTTTGAGCTCAGGTAGATCTCGATGACTCCCCCTTTTGCTTGTTGTAGCTAAGTGTCAGATATGTATACTGAAAGGTGCACTCAGAGTTTAGCTAAAGTATTTGGATCAATTGTTTAGAGTGCTTGTTTTTGGGAGGAAACCGGAGGACCTGGGGAAAACCCACGCGACCACGGGGAGAACAAGCAAACTTCGCACAGAAATGCCGTCTGGTTTGGAAAGGAATTAAAGCAGGGGCATTCTTGCTGTGAGGTAACAGCGCTAATCGCTGGCCACCATGACGCCCGTTTGAAAGGAGGGAAAGTAGGGTTGGGTGGGGGGGTTTCTTCAAGACGAAGATATTGAGATAAGAAAAGTCTGGTTATTTATAGTGAGTTAAGGATCGTCTGATAGGATAATCAGTCATTGGCTAAAGTTGGAGCAGCTGTGAACAATCATAAGCACGTGATCCTCTTGAAATTTTTTAAAAATAAACTTCACTTATTATTGCATTACAATCAAATTGGCGGCACGGCCACACTTTTTCGCATCTCGAACGCCTCTCGGGAGCGTGCGCCGTTCGTGCTTGCACTGTTCACGCATAAAACGCCGCCAGAGACCACTGTCGAGCGACCATTTGTCTGATAGACTGAATGACTGAACGATCGACTGGGCGGCTGGCCAATCAGCCAATCGGCCAACCGAGCCACCCTCCTGTCAGGGTTCTGCCACTCTGGTCTTATAAATTCTTGTTTTGTGGCAGAGCTCGGACACTACCCATGTCTGGTCCTGTTTCTGTCTCTGTGTGCGCGCGCGCCGTCGTGGGTGTACGCAGAGTGTGCGCGCTCCTGCTTGACGCGGCCGCACGCGCGCTCTGCGTCCCTCAGACGCGTGCGCTCTTGTACTCGTGTTTATGTTTTCGTCTGTCAGCAGCGTGGCGTTTCATTCCCAGCGTCTCAGTCTTGTTGGTTTCGGTTTTGGTCGGCGCTAGGATGAAGCATGCACGCTGCGTGTGTGAGCGCACGGTGAGTGTTTTCATTCATCGTGTGCTCGTGTCTTGCGTCTTTTGTCAAAGCACGTGGCTCGGTGTTTACATTGTGGTCACGTGCTTTTGTCGTGTGCTTCAGTGTTGTGTTATGTGAGCGCATGGCTTGTATTGTCTCTCTGTGTCATGCGCTCTCCCGTCTATTGTCTAGTCCCACCCTCCTTGTTTACTCATTATTAGTTTGTCATGTTCACCTGTGTGTCATTTACTTTTTGCTTTATAATCCCCCTCATGTTTTCAGTCCTTGGCCAGTTCGTCGTCTAAACTCCCCGTGTTCCTGCTCCAGTCTTGCCTTGTCTTGTCAGCCCAGCCAAGTTTGTGTGTTTTGTTAATGTTTTCCCCCTCGGGGTAGTTTTGTTTTGCCTTTTATTTTTATTTTATTATTAATAAATACCCATTGTTTCTTTGCACTTGAGTCCTTGCTCCTTTTCCCCACCTCGACCGTGACACCCTCCTCCTCCCTCCCTAAACCCAAGCGACGATTTACAAAAGCCGTCAAGAAAAGAAAAGCCAAAGCCCTTGTCCGATTTTGACCGAGGTTTCGGATTTTGCCGCATTCACCCTGTCGCGAACTCGTTCGCTTTTATTTTTTGGATTCTGTTTTACATCTTACCTGATTTCTAAAACCGCTCTTCCCAGGACTCGAATCCTCCTCCTCCGGGCCTCCGTTCCCCTGACGTAACACTACAAGCTAAGCGGACAAACTGGTTGCGGCGGCAAAGCCCTTCACACAGAGGTGAGCCGTCACAGCTGGCGAGCGCGAAGAAGAGGAGCGGCGTCACACCGCCCTGTAGCGTTCGCTCTAAAAAACGAAATGTGGCCATACGTACCTCTGGCCACGTAAATCGCGGTCTCCAGAAACGTACGATGGGGCTACGTTTTCAGAATGAGCATGGGTTGCAGAAACACACACTGGCTCAGCTGAAGCTCGAACCAGCGTCCTTCTTGCTGTGAAGCCACCCTGCGTGCAAACACTTTACTTATATTTCCGGAACCACAATACCTGCATTGTTTTACAGCTGCAACAAAGACTTATAACCATATTAGTGATGAAACACGTCGAATATTTGTTTTATTTTTAGCCGAACATGAGCGCATGCAACACTACGTCCACGTCTGAGGCTGTTTTGCCTAATGAAAAACATCTCTTGTAGTTGGCGTTTCTCTATTTTAGTATCGCTCATAGACCAGGCTTTGTTGTGTCCTCTCCAAACCCTCTAGTCTTTTTGTTTTCCCTTCTGCTATTGATCCGTTTGCAATGATAGATGAGAATCCGCCTGTGAGAACGTCAGGTGGTGGAGAGCTGAAGAGATTAGAGGAGTGAAACAGCCTCTGAGAGGAAAACACACACACACACACACACACACACACACACACACACCATCACATGGCCTTATGACCTGAGTGATCCTGCTGAGGGATATAGTCTCTTCCTCTGCATGTAAACAACAGCGACTCAGGGGTCAGAAGTCTGTGTGTGTGTCCACATCGGGACAGGCCTGTCACAATAATCAATATATCGACTTATCCTGCAATACTTGGAGATGACCTCAGTCATTTGTGCAATTGCAATATATGAAGAGTTCAGATACAAACACCTTTAAGTGCCGTCTGAAATTGTCTCATTAAAACTGTGTGTGTAGGTCCAGTAGTTTCACTTTTATTGTGATGAAAAGGTTATTTTAACTGCATTTAAAGGGACATAACTAAACATAAACATAGATCACAGTAGAAGGACTTTGCATCTGAGCTCTACATTTGTTTACAGTTTCACAAATAACATTGAAGCCATTTTACAATGACATTTACATTCTACCTCACCACTGTCAATGTTTATAACTGGACATTTACATAAAATGAAATTTAATAGTATATATAAAAGTATATTTACCTGGCTAACATCAATAACCTTAAGAATGATACGGAATTTAAAGCATTTATTTGCATTATTATGCCATTATATAATCAACCCAGGCTCATTGCGGAGGCACAATATTAATGTCAGGGGCAATTTAACATACAGTGTTCAATTATTTATTATTTAAACTTTTAGAGTGGTTTTTAAGGGGAACCATAAGAGTTTTTATGCCTTAATATAATTTAAATGATGCATTTTTTGCTACTATAAAGCAATATATAATTTGTTTTGCACTATTATACATGTTAAAGTGACTTTTTGCAGCTATAAAGCAATATATTCATTATTTTGGGGTTATTATATCTTTTAAAGTGAAATTTTTGCAGATATAATGCAATATATTACTTATTTTGGGTAATTACACTTGTTAAAGTGACATTTTTGCAGCTATGATGCAATATACTACTTATATTTGGGGGTATTATACCCATTAAAGTGACATTTTTGCAGATATAAAGCAAAATATTACTTATTTGGGGGTTATTAAACTTGTTAAAGTGACATTTGTGCAGCTATAAAGCAAAATATTACTTATTTGGGGGTTATTAAACTTGTTAAAGTGACATTTTTGCAGCTATAAAGCAATTTACTATTTATTTTTTGGGTAATCTTGACCTTTAAAGTGACTTTTTTGCAGTTATAAAGCAATATATTAATTATTTGGGGTTTATTATACTTGTTAAAGTGACTTTTTTTGCAGCTTTAATGCAATATATAAATTATTTTGGGGTTATTAAACATGTTAAAGTTACTTTTTTTGCAGCTTTAATGCAATATATTAATTATTTGGGGGTTATTAAACTTGTTAAAGTGACTTTTTTGCAGATATAAAGCAGTATATTATTTATTTAGGGGTTATTATACTTGTTAAAGTGACTTTTTTGCAGATATAAAGCAATATATTACTTATTTTGGCGTTTTTACACTTGTTAAAGTGACATTTCGGCAGATATAATGCATTATATTCCTTTTTTTGCATGTCTTACCCCTGATTTTTGCAGTCATCGCCGCCATATCATCGTGTGATGGATAATATGATAATATATATCAAGACTCGAAGCTTGTGCTGAATGCCAAGAATTGTTAATTGTTGTCGATTTTTTTGTGCGCATATATTTTTGTGCAATGCTGTTGACTCACTAGTATCTTTCAAGCAACAACTAAAAACCCATCTCTTCCACGATCATCTGAACACAACCGGGACCCGCTCTTCTCCCCCCACCACACCACACCACACAGGTGAGTGGGCTTGACAAACCACCTGTAAAAAACACTCTTTCATCTCTCTGACACTTACACCCACACTTGCACCAGCCTTCCATGCAATCACTCCATATCTCATTTATGAACAGTGCCTCACATAGGTGAGTGGGGTAGACAAACCACCTGTAAAAACACTATACTCTCTATAATAAAAAACACTCCCCCCTCCTACCTCTAGCACTTCTCTGAGCACTAGCATTTCCTTTAGCACTGCTTGTGCTGTGTTGAATCATTGAATGCCTCCTCAATTGTAAGTTGCTTTAGACAACAGCGCCTGTTAAATGACTAAATGTAAATAGAACTTAAACTAGTGATGTTGTTAATCCAATTAATCACAATATTACAAAAATCTATGGGAACTTTAAACTTGTTGAAAACCTGTTTGAGTTTCTTTCTTCAGCTGAACACAAAAGAAGACGCCATTGACTTCCATAGTAATCGTGTTCCTACCACAGATGTCAATGACTGCTTTTCCCCATCGACATCTTGCTTTGTGTTCAACAGAAGCTCAACCACCTCCAGGTTACAACCATGCGAGTAAATGATGAGGAGATTGTACTTGTTTGGGTGAACTGTCCCTTTAAGGAGCACTAGAAAAAAAACAGGTCGTCTGTGGACGCTTTGTGACCTTACAAACCTAAGACCCGTCGTACCAACAAACCGTCTTACCCACAAACCCTCTTAACCAGCCCTCCGTCACTCTCAGGGACGAACCAGCACACGTCCCATGTTTAATTCTTCATCCAATTACTGTGACCAATCCCGGCGCAGGATCCTAATGCTCCTGAAGGGATGACTCCGCTTTAACAGCAGCCGGGTGCCAAACGCTCATCCCCAAAAGACCCACATACTGTATAAACAAACTCCACAAGGCGCACCTTTGGCAGGTCTCCAGTGGACAAATGCAGATAGTCTCAATGTTAACTTAATTATTTAGTATTTAAACATTTAGAGTGGTTTTAAGGGGAACTGTAGGACTTTTATGCCTTAATATAATGTAAATGGTTACTTTTTGCACCTATAATGCAATATATTTGTTGTTTTTGGGATATTATACCTGTTAACGTGACATTTTCGCAGCTATACAGCAATAAACTAACTATATTTGGGTTATTATAACTGTTAAAATTACATTTTTGCATATCTAAAGCAATATATTAATTGTTTTGGGCTTAATAAACCTGTTAAAGTGATGTTTTTCCAGCTATAAAGGCATATATTAATTCTTTTGGGCTTATTAAACCTTTTAAAGTGACTTTTTTGCATCTATAAAGGCATATATTAATTATTTTGGGTTTATTAAACCTGTTAAAGTGATGTTTTTGCAGCTATAAAGGCATATATTAATAGTTTTGGGCTTATTACATCTGTTAAAGTGATGTTTTTGCAGCTATAAAGGCACATATTAATTGTTTTGGGCTTATTAAACCTGTTAAAGTGATGTTTTTGCAGCTATAAAGGCATATATTAATAGTTTTGGGCTTATTAAACCTGTTAAAGTGATGTTTTTGCAGCTATAAAGGCATATATTAATTGTTTTGGGCTTATTAAACCTGTTAAAGTGATGTTTTTGCAGCTATAAAGGCATATATTAATAGTTTTGGGCTTATTACATCTGTTAAAGTGACATTTTTGCATCTATAAAGCAATATATTACTTATTTTTGGGTTATTATACCTGTTAAAGTGACATTTTTGCACACATAATGCAATATATTTATTATTTTAGGTTTTTATACCTGTTAAAATTACATTTTTGCATATCTAAAGCAATATACTAATAATTTTGGGGTTATTATAGCGGTTAAAGTGACATTTTTGCAGCTATAAACCAACATATTCATTATTTTAGGGTTATTAAACATGTTAAAGTAACTTTTTTGCAGCTATAAAGGAATATATTTATTATTTCGGCGGTTTTGTACCTGTTAAAGTAATGTCTTTGCAGCTATAAATTAATAAACTAATTATATTTAGCTTATTATTCCTGTTAAAGTGACATTTTTGTAGCTATATATTAATTACTTTTGGGTTATTATATATGTTAGAGTGACATTTTTGCAGTAGACAAATGCCAAAATTCAATAACTCAATATATCATAACAATGTACATGCTCAATATTAATTTCATAGACACTTTAAATTAATGTGATTATTATTTATTATTTAATCCTTTAGAGTGTTTTTAAGGGGAACCATGAGACTTTTATGCGCTAATATAATGTAAATGATGCATTTTTTCTAGCTATAAAGCAATATATTTGCTGTTTTTGGGTTTTAATACCTGTTAAAGTGACTTACTTTGCAGCTATAAATCAATAAACTAATTATATTTGGGTTATTATAGCTGGTAAAGTGACTTTTTTTTGCAGCTGTAAAGCAATATATTAATTTTTTTTTGGTTATTATACCTGTTAAAGTGACTTTTTTTGCAGCTATAAAGCAATATATTAATTATTTTTGTGATATTATACCTGTTAAAGTCACTTTTTGCAGCTATAAAGCAATATACTACTTATATTTGGGTTTTTATACCTGTTAAGGTGACATTTTGCAGCTATAAAGAAACATAATAATAATTTTGGGGTTTTTACATCGGTTAAAGTGAAATTTTTGCAGATATAAAGCAATATATTCATTATTTTGGGGTTATTACACTTGTTAAATTGAACTTTTTGCAGCTGTAAAGCAATATATCAATTATTTTTGTGTTTTTATATTTGTTAAAGTGACATTTTGCAGCTATAAAAGGAATATATTCATCATTTTGGGGTTATTATATCTGTTAAAGAGACGTTTTTGCTGGTATAAAGCAATAAACTGATAATATTTGGGTTATTATACCTGATAAAGTGATGTTTTGGCAGCTATAAAGCAATATATTCATTATTTTGAAGCAATTAAACATGTTAATCTGACTTTTTTGAGGCTATAAAGCAATAAACTGATAATATTTGGGTTATTATACCTGTTAAAGTGATGTTTTTGCAGCTATAAAGTAATAAACTAATTATATTTTTAAAGTTTTAAAGTGACATTTTGCAGATTTAAAGCAATATATTACATATTTTTGGGTTATTACACTTGTTAAAGTTACCTTTTTGCAGCTGTAAAGCAATATATCAATTATTTTCCTGTTTTTATATCTGTTAAACTGACTTTTTCGAGGCTATAAAGAATAAACTGATAATATTTGTGTTATTATACCTGTTAAAGTGACATTTTGCAGCTATAAAGGAATATATTCATCATTTTGGGGTTTTTATATCTGTTAAAGAGACTTGTTTGCAGCTATAAAGCAATAAACGGATAATATTTGGGTTATTATACCTGATAAAGTGATGTTTTGGCAGCTATAAAGTAATAAACTAATTATATTTAGGTTATTATACCAGTCAAAGTGACATTTCTGCAGCTATAAACCAATATACAAATTATTTTGGGGTTAATATATGTTAAAGTGACTTTATTGCAGCTACAAAGTAATATATTAATTATATTTGGATTATTACACTTGTTTAAGTGACATGTTTGCAGCTATAAAGCAATATACTAATTATATTTGGGTTATTATATCTGCTAAAGTGACATGTTTGCAGCTATATTGACTATTTTTGACTTATTATACATGTCTGCAAAATGACTAAATGTAAATGTTAAAGTGACATATTTTTTTGCAGTTTAGGTCAGTTACTATGATAATCCCATAAACCTTGATAAAATCTTCAGCATTTAATCACACGACCACACTGATCCCGTCAGAAGCCTTTGGTCTGCAGAGTATTGTGATTGTCCCGCCGCAGAACCGCCGATCGCCCTTATGCTAATCGGGTCATCAGTGTATTGTAATGGTGAAATGCACTCTGGCCTCTTTATCCGAGGGCGAGCGCTGTGTGTGCACGCATGCATAAACGCATCTCTAAGTGCTGCATTGTGCCTTAAAACGTCCCCAGCGTGCGAATGCTGGATTCCCACAATCGGCTAACCGCTGCGGCACAGCAGGGGCTAACAGGCTAATGCCATCTTAGCCTCAGCCGCTAGCTCAGGCCAAAACCCACATGTGCTAATAACTGCAAAACACGAAAACAAACAAGACAGAATCTGAAAGGCTCGCTGTAGGGTTTGGGTTTCTGAAGAGCAGTCAATGGAGAGAGATCGTGCCACATATTTGTGAGTCTGCATGACATGGGAAGAATGTTTTTGGCGGTCGGGACTTCAGAAATTCACAAATTCACATATCAAGTCATTTCAAACCATTTTTGCAGCTACAAAGCATTATAGGAATTATTTTTAGGTTATTATATGTGTTAAAAGTGACATTTTGCAGCAACAAAGCGATTTATTAACTGTCGCTGGGTTATTATATATATATATATATGCAGCTATTAAGCAATATATTAATTATTTTTGTCCTATTATCATTGTTAAAGTGACTTTTTTGCAACTATAAATCAATATATTGCTTAATTTTTTGTTATTATACCTGTTAAATTGACATTCTTGCAGCTATACAGTACTATATTAATTATTTTTGGGTTATTATACCTGTTAAAGTGACTTTTTGCAGCTATAAAGGAGAAAATATTAATTATTTTGGGGTAATTATATGTTAAAATTATGTTTTTGCAGCTATAAAGGAGAAAATATTAATTATTTTGGGGTAATTATATGTTAAAATTATGTTTTTGCAGCTATAAAGCAATAAACTAATTATATTTGGGATGTTATATCTGTTAAAATGACATTATTGCAGCTATAAATCAATATATTAATTATATTTGCATTATTATACTTGTTAAAGTGCCTTTTTTGCAGCTATAAAGCAATATATTCGTTATTTTTTGTTTATTATACCTGTTAAAAATACATTTTTGCATATCTAAAGCAATATACTCATTAGTTTAGTTATTACACTTGTCAAAGTGACATTTTTTGCAGCTATAAAGCAATATACTACTTATATTTGGGTAATTTGTCTTTTTAAAGTGACATTTTTGCATATTTAAAGCATTATATTAATTATTTTCGGGATATTACACTTGTTAATGTAACATTTTTGCAGCTATAAAGCAATATATTCATTATTTTTGGGTTATTACACTTGTCAAAGGGACATTTTTTGCAGCTATAAAACAATATACTACTTATATTTGGATAATTTTTCCCTTTAAAGTGACCTTTTTGTATATCTAAAGTAATATATTACTAATTTTGGGGGGTGTTACACTTGTTAAAGTGACATTTTTGCAGATATAAACCAAAATATTATTATAAAGCTATATAAACACACACACACACACACACACACACACACGCACACACACACACGCACACACACACACACACACACACATATATATATATATATATAATAAAGTAATACATTAATTATTTTTGGGTTATTATAGCTGTTAAAGTGACTTTATTGCATCTATGATATATAGTAATCATTGGCTTCGTTCAGAGGATGGGCTAATTTGTCATTTGTCACAGCTCAGATTTTCACACATCATGTCTTTCAGGCCAATAAATCAAAGAGATAAGGCATAGATTATGGATTAAATCCACCTCCAGAGATAATATACTCCTAATATACTCCATACTCCCAAAATAAATCCCTAAAAAAAATCAGATTCAAATATCTTAACATACACTAAATACTATTTTCCCTTAAAACAAGCCAAATTGTCTGGCAATTTGTACAATTTGCATGTTACATATATACATAAATATAAACAGTATATAATAGAAACTTGTATCTTAGATGTGATTACTCATGATTACCTGTTTGACAGATATGTGTATATTTACAGTGGGGAAAATAAGTTTTGAACACGTCACCATTTTTCTCAGAAACATATTTCTAAAGGTGCTGCTGATTTGAAACGTTCCCCGGATGTTGGTAACAATTAAAGAAAATTGTATATGCAAAGAAAACAAAAGTAATTCTGTGTAATGAAATGACATGACATAGTGAAAAAGTATTGAACACATGAAGAAAGGGAGGCGTAGTAGACAGCAGCTGAAATCTCTCAGTAGTTCTTCAGCAAGCCTCTGCTCTTCCTCAGTGTAAATGAGTATCAGCTGCTTCAACAACATCTGCATTAGCAGGAGGATGAAGATGAAAGCAAGACAATGATCCAAAACACAGCCAAGGAAACTCTCAAATGCTTTCAGAGAAAGAAAATCAAGCTGTAGAATGGCCCAGCCAATCACCTGATGCGAATCCAATAGAAAATACAAAATAAAGATTTGATAGACGAAACCCACAGAAGCACCAAGATTTTAACACTCTGTTGAAGTCTGTGAGAAACACATGCCTGAGCAATGCATGACTTCATTCTCCATATGAGAGGTGTCTTTAAGCAGCCAGCACCAAAAAAAGCCTTACGTAATCACATTATGTTTAATAGTTATCTTAAAACTAATCCACATGGACAGAAACGTGATATGCATTTCAAATGATAAATGCAAAAGGGACAGGTCACCCAAAACAAGATCATTGCCTTAATATTTACTCTTCCTTAAGTGTTTCAAAACCTTTATGTGTTTCTTCTCTCTGTTGAACACAAAAGAAGATATTTTGAAGAATGTTGACACCCACTGTAGGAAAAACTCACACTATGGAGGTCAATGGTTACAGGTTTCCAACATTTTTTTAAAATATCTACTTCTGTGTTCACCCAAAACATTAAAACTGACTTACTGTCCACTATTCCTCAAGTATTTCCAAACCTTTATGTGTTTCTTTCCTCCGTTGAACACAAAATTAAGATATTTTGAAGAATGTTGACAACCACTGCAGGAAAAACAAACACTTTGGAAGTCAGTGGTTACAGGTCTCCAACATTTTTCAAAATATCTACTTCTGTGTTCACCCAAAACGTGAAAATTGACTTATTTACTTTTCCTCAAGTGTTTCAAAACATTTTGTGTTTCTTTCTTCTGTTGAACACAAAAGAAGATATTTTGAAGAATGTTGGAAACCATCGACACCCTTAGCAAAACAAAACAAGTACTATAGAAGCCAATGGTTACAGGTCTCTAACATTTTTCAAAATATCTACTTTTGTGTTCACCTAAAAACATTAAAACTGACTTACTGTCTACTCTCCCTCAAGTGTTTCCAAACCTTTATGTGTTTCTTTCCATCGTTGAACACAAAATTAAGATATTTTGAAGAATGTTGACATCCACTGGAGGAAAAAACAATACTATGAAAGTCAATGGTTACAGGTCTCAAAGATTTTTCAAATGATCTACTTTTGTGTTCACCCAGAACATGAAAATTGACTTATTTACTCTTCCTCAAGTGTTTCAAAACATTTTGTTTCTTTCCTCTGTTGAACACAAAAGAAGATATTTTGAAGAATGTTGACACTCACTGTAGAAAAAAAAAAACACTTTGGAAGTCAGTGGTTACAGCTCTCAAACATTTTTCAAAATATCTACTTCCGTGTTCACCCAAAACATTAAAACTGACTTACTGTCCACTATTCCTCAAGTGTTTCCAAACCTTTATGTGTTTCTTTCCTCCCTTGAACACAAAATTAAGATATTTTGAAGAATGTTGACATCCATTGGAGGACAAAACAATACTATGAAAGTCAATGGTTACTGGAATCAAACATTTTTTAAAATATCTATCTACTTTTATGTTCACCCAAAACATGAAAATTTCCTTATTTACTCTTCCTCAAGTCTTTCCAAACATTTTGTGTTTCTTTCTTCTGTTGAACACAAAAGAAGATATTTTGAAGAATGTTGACACCCACTGTAGGAAAAACAAACACTTTGGAAGTCAGTGGTTACAGGTCTCAAACATTTTTCAAAATATCTACTTTTGCGTTCACCCAGAACATGAAAATTGACTTGATGTCTTTTGTGCCTCAAGATTTTCCAAAATATTTTGTTTCTTTCCTCTGTTTAACACAAAAGAAGATATTTTGAAGAATGATGACACCCATTGGAGGAAAAAAATCCTATCGAAGTCAATAGTTGCAGTTCTTCAACATTTTTCCAAATATCTACTCTTCTGTTTAAAAAACAATGAAACAGATTTCTGACGTTGATAGACGAGTCTTTGGTTTTGGGTGAACTGTTTCTTTAAGTTTAGCCCCTTTCCTTGAATGCAGCATCTTTATGCACCCTGTAAACCCCCCTTGTGTTCGTGCCCTCTGTAGGCTACAGAAGTCTCCATCCACCCCCATTTCTCAGAGTAAAACAAGGGAACACTGGCTCTATTCAAAGACCACCACAGACGGGGCAGCGGGGCGGGAGAAAGCGGCGTTTGCTGGTTGAGATACACCCATGATTGTGCAGTTTACTTATATTTAAGTTCATTTGTAAGAAAATCATAACTCTTCATAAATAAAATGATCCCTAATTCAGGCCTGTAGCCAGCCTATATAAAGAGGTGGCTCTTTTTTCTCAAAAAGTGGAGGTTTTTGCAGATATTCGAGGTTTAAATATTGCATTTGAGTGACATTTTAAGCACTAATCTCTGCTGGATCAGCTTGTCAGATGGTTTTCATTACTTCACTTTGTGATGCAGCAAAAATACTTCCTACATTTTTGTCAAAGTGCTTATCATACTATTTTTTGTTTTAAAAAATGTATGTTTATTTACAAGCTGTTACAGTTTCATATTTAATGTGTGGATAAATCAAAAATAAAATAAGTGTTTATGTGCTTTATGAAGGCTAAAAAACAGCGTCGATTCGTTTAGGGCTGTGTCTGAGTCCACTAGATCCTTTCAGAGGTGCACTCAGCTCTTTGGGCTCATAAACTCCTTCAGAAACTGAACCTGGATGATGGAGGCTTTCAGCTGTGCTTCTTACCTAGCTGAGCCCAGTTTGATGAAAGTGTCGGCTGGAGGATTTCACCCAGTACACCAACAACAAGTGCTACGTCACAATCACGCCCCCACAAGAGCAAGCTCCTGATTGGTTAACACGGCGTGAATGTCCGCTTAAGTTCAGATTTTTGAACTCGAACGATTCGTGCGAAACGCGCATTAAGCGCGTCAAACACGAAAAACGCTCAATTTGCGCCACGCCATTCACGTCATTCGCGTTGCGCCATTCGCATGTTTTACGCCACAGGATGTCTATTCGCGCGTTTGCATTGACTTAACATGTAAAGCACTCGCGCTTGACACGCCTACTGCGTCTGGTGTCTACGTCCAGACGTGGAACGCGCAAACAAATAGCTATATTTACCATAAATAGCCACGTGAACATTTGAGTTTACTCGCTTCATTCATGCGTTAAACCCCGCTTCATTCGCGCATCAAATCCGATTCATTCGCGCGTTAAATTCACTTCAGATCAGACGCGGATTTACGTGATGGGCAGGGCATCTGTCTCTTCTGTGACTCCAGTAAGTTCTGATTTTTAAACCCACGTTTGAAACGCGCGTTAAGCACGTCAAACGCGCAAAACGCTCAATTCGCCCATTCTCGCAATTCGCATCATTAGCACCACGCCATTCGCACGTACTGCGCCGCATGATGTCTCTTTGTGTGTTTGCATTGACTTAACATGTAAGTCACTCGTGCTTGACGCTCCTTCCGCGTCTGGTGTGAACACAGCATCAGAAATATGAAAAAATACGTAATTTTTAAATGCTAACTATTATAATCCATCATTCATTCATTTTCTTGTCGGCTTAGTGCCTTTATTAATCCGGGGTCGCCACAATGGAATGAACCGCCAACTTATCCAGCACGTTTTTACGCAGCGGATGCCCTTCCAGCCTCTACCCATCTCTGGGAAACATCCACACACACATTCACACACACACACACTCATACACTACGGACAATTTAGCCTACCCAATTCACCTGTACTGCATGTCTTTAGACTGTGGGGGAAACCGGAGCACCCGGAGGAAACCCACGCGAACGCAGGGAGAACATGCAAACTCCAAACAGAAATGCCAACTGAGCCGAGGATCAAACCAGTGACCTTCTTGCTGTGAGGCGACAGCACTACCTATTGCGCCACTGCCTCGCCTTATAATCCCTCATAAAAAAAAAAAAAAAAAAAAACTGGCCAGCTCATTTCCTCAGTCAGAATTTGTCTATTTAAATAATAAAATCCTTCTTTCAATGGTTATTTTCACAATTTATGATGCCATACTGTCAAAAATGGAACAAACGAGCTCATATAGGGGCCAAATTCTGGACTTCGTCAGAAGAAGGGTGGGTCTTTCGGACTACACGAACCCCCTTTGGCTATGGGCCTGTAATTTAATTAAATTTGACATATACACTACCAGACAAAAGTCTTGTTGTGGATCCCAGTTGTAAGAGCGACAAATAATAACTTGATTTCTAGTTGATCATTTGGAAAAGTGGCAGAAGGTGGATTTTCCTGATGAATCATCTGTTGAACTGCTTCATCACAAATACTGAAGAAGACCTACTGGAACCCGCATGGACCCGAGATTCTCAGAGAAATCAGTCAAGTTTGGTGAAGGAACGATTATGGTTTGGGGTTACATTCAGTATGGGGGTGTGCGAGAGATCTGCAATGTCAATAAATATATATATATATATATATATATATATATATATATATATATATATATATATATATATATATATATTTTTTTTTTTTTTAATCTCAGAGAGTCTTTCTGGTTAATTAAAGGTTAAATAAAATGAAATAAATTAAATAATAATTGTTAACTGATAGTGTCGCTCACTGTGACAATTTTAAGATGTTTGTTGCTCTCTTTTAAATGTGAGCCAGTCTACATAAATTAGTCAAGTCGAGTCTAAATCAACCATAAGTGTACTGAAAAGTTGAAAAAATATGCTAATTAGGTATTATCCTTTTAATAAGCGTTGCTTTTCATACATTTCATAAACAGGTTATGATTTCTAAAAAATATATAGTGAATTAATGACAACATGGTGTTGAAATAGGTTAAATAATATATATTGTGTGCATTATATTCCTAAGAATTTTCTTATACACTACAACAGGGGTTCCCAAACTTTTCAGCCCGCGACCCCCAAAATAACAATGCCAGTGACTCGCGACCCCCAATATCCTCTGAGGTGGTTATAAATGTAGAAACCTTGCATGCAATGATGCAGACACACCAATTAAATTTGTGTCAGTGCTTAAAATGTGCCAGAAAGTATAACCTGATGTTATAAAATCAAAATGCATTTGACGCTATTGCTGCCTTGAATATAATGTAATTACCCCAGGGGTCGCAATCCAATAGAACTAGTAACTATAAGCTACTATAGTCACTATATAGTATATAGTAACTATAAACTACTATTTTTATTTTCAATATAGTTATAGATAAAATAAGTTAATTCTTATGGTTTAATAAAAATAAATAGATTTTTGGAAATCACCAGGCGACCCCCCTTCATTGCCCCGCGACCCCTCGGGGGGTCCCGACCCCCACTTTGAGAACCACTGCACTACAAGAAATGCAGAATTCATTCATGTTCTCCCAACACAAATCCAGTAGGTTAACAGAACTAATTTAGGGTTATTAATTTTCCCACAGCTGCTCCACTGTTCAGATGTTATATTGGAGACATTTGTCAGGTTTTAGTCCTCTAACTGCTCCAGTGTGCAGCACTAGATTCTCACACATGTCCTTCAAAGCCTTCTGTTGTGTTGGATGTGATTTCTGACTGTTGTAGCTGTGAAAAAAATAACTCAAATCATAGATAGCGTAGTGATATGGAGCTGTAAAACCTGCCGGAACTACTTTATCTGTGTTCATCTGACAATAACGGAACACCTTATTATGTCCATCAGCCAATCAGAATCCTTCCATTTGCTCCATTCGAATAATGAATGAACCCAGTAGCTGTAAAGGTTTCTTCTCAATGTTATCAGCATTTAAAGATGCTGATAAATGTACGCAGTTTACACTCTGTTTATTCATCGCATAATGGCAGCATTCTCCACAGCAGTGTAAGCAAAAGACTGAGGTGTGACCGAGTCCTGCGTCACAGAAACGCTTTCATGAGTCCATGAATAGCCCTTTGCCCGATGGTGTCCATAACACAAACAAAAATTACATAATGGCACTCAAGAGCGGAGATACTGGTCCGCTTCTCTATCACATGACTGTCTGAACGGACTATTATAAACACGCACACGACGGCATGAAGCCCGGGGCGCATTGCAATGAAACAAGTCACCAAAGACGGGATTGTTGGGATGGCGGCGCTCGTGGAGGAGTGAAAAGAGGAGAAACGCATGACAGGAGCGCTGCTGTCCGAGCGCACAAAAGACACTTTACTGCCCCCACGACCAGCGAATTCCCAAAACACCCTTGGCCAAAGAGGTCAGGACGCCAAAACGCAAACAGACCACGCCATTCTAGTGAAGTGGGGGACGGAGGGGAGCGATGACACGCTGGAAGGAACCACTCTTGAGATCATGTTCATTCCATGTTTTGTTGAATAACCAAAATCTAGCACATCTGAGCAATGCTTGATAGCAAAAGCAAGCTCTAGACATCAGGTTTCATGTTGTATTAATGCTGATTAAATGTATTTTGGGCCAAAACGGAAAATTCTCATTGTGGGCCAAAACTGATAATTATTTTTGGTGCACTTTGGTTGAAACCAACCTCTAGACATCAGGGATCGTGTTGGATTAATGCTGATTATACTGAAAATTCTTATTCTGGGCCAAAAAAAAAATTCTGGGCCAAAACCAAAAAACTACTTTTAGTGCACCTCGGTCAAAAGCTCTAAACATCAAATTTTGTGTCGTATTAATGCTGATTATATATATTTTGAGCCAAACCAAACATTCTTATTCTGGGCCAAAAAAAAAAAACTCTGGGCCAAAACCAAAAAAATATTTTGGTGCACTTTGGTTGAAACCACACTCTAGACACCAGGTTTCGTGTCTAGCCATCAGATTTTGCGTCGTATTAATGTTGATTATAAATATTCTGGGCCAAATGAAAAATTCCTATTCTGGGCCAAAACCAAAACAATTTTTTGGTGCACTTTGGTTGAAACCACTCTCTAGACATCAGGTTTCGTGTTGTATTAATGCTGATTATATATGGGTATTCTGGGCCAAAACATTTTTTTTTTCTGCCAGAATAAATTCTGGGCCAAAACTAAAAATTATTTTCTGTGCATGTATATTCTGGGCCAAAACTGAAAATTCTTATTCTGGGCCAAAACCATTTTTTTTTTTGTGGTGCACTTTGGTCAAAACCAAGCTCTTGACATAAGATTTTGTGTTTTAATAATGGTAATGATTATATAGGGCCAATATATAATACAATACAAAATCTATAATACAAAATCTGGGCCAAAAAGGAAATTTCTTTTTTTGTGCCAAAAAAAAAATTCTGGGGCAAAACCCCCAAATTTATCAGTTCGCTTTGATCAAAACCAAGCTCTAGACATCAGGTTTTGCACTGTATTAAAGCTTTCCAATTAGATGTGGGTACAAAGGGGGATACACTGAAATGAAAATTTTGGTCTGAAAGCGAAACTCTTGATGCACTTTGACCGAAAGACCCAAAATGCTAGTTATTTGTTATATTATTTAATGATGTAATCGTGTCAAACTCTTTCAATTGAACTCAATTAGATTATACTGAAAAAGAAAAGCACAAAGGCAATAAAAGAGGATGGGAAACTGCTCTGTCCAACACACAAACACAAGCAAATCACGTCATTCTAGTCGAGTGGGGAAAGGAAGGGAGCGACGACAGGCTGGAAGAAACCACTTTGAGATCATGTTCAAATGGTCTCCCCATGTTTTGTTGACTAAATAAAAATCTAGCACATCTGTGTAATGCTTATTAGCAAAACCAAGCTCTAGACATCAGGTTTCATGTTGTATTAATGCTGATTATATATGGGTATTCTGGGCCAAAACATTTTTTTTTTCTGGCAAAATAAATTCTGGGCCAAAACTAAAAATTATTTTCTGTGCATGTATATTCTGGGCCAAAACTGAAAATTCTTATTCTGGGCCAAAACCATTTTTTTTTTTTTTTTTTTTTTTGGTGCACTTTGGTCAAAACCAAGCTCTTGACATAAGATTTTGTGTTTTAATAATGGTGATGATTTTATATGGGTAATCTGGGCCAAAAAGGAAATTTCTTATTTTGTGCCAAAAAAAACATTCTGGGGCAAAACCCCCAAATTTATCAGTTCGCTTTGATCAAAACCAAGCTCTAGACATCAGGTTTTGCACTGTATTAAAGCTTTCCAATTAGATGTGGGTACAGAAGGGGGATACACTGAAATGAAAATTTTGGTCTGAAAGCGAAACTCTTGATGCACTTTGACCGAAAGACCCAAAATGCTAGTTATTTGTTATATTATTAAATGACATAATTGTGTCAAACACTTTCAATTGAACTCGATTAGATTATCCTGAAAAAGAAAAGCACAAAGGCAATAAAAGAGGATGGGAAACTGCTCTGTCCAACACACAAACACAAGCAAATCACGTCATTCTAGTCGAGTGGTGAAAGGAAGGGAGCGACGACAGGCTGGAAGAAACCACTTTGAGATCATGTTCAAATGGTCTCCCCATGTTTTGTTGACTAAATAAAAATCTAGCACATCTGTGTAATGCTTATTAGCAAAACCAAGCTCTGGACATCAGGTTTCGTGTTGTATTAATGCTGATTATATATGGGTATTCTGGGCCAAAACATTTTTTTTTTCTGGCAAAATAAATTCTGGGCCAAAACTAAAAATTATTTTCTGTGCATGTATATTCTGGGCCAAAACTGAAAATTCTTATTCTGGGCCAAAACCATTTTTTTTTTTTTTTGCGGTGCACTTTGGTTAAAACCAAGCTCTAAACATTAAATTTTGTGTCGTATTAATGCTGATTATATATATTCTGGGCCAAACCAAAAATTCTTATTCTGGGCCAAAAAAAAAAAAACTCTGGGCCAAAACCAAAAAAATATTTTGGTGCACTTTGGTTGAAACCACACTCTAGACACCAGGTTTCATGTCTAGCCATCAGATTTCGCGTCATATTAATGTTGATTATAAATATTCTGGGCCAAATGGAAAATTCCTATTCTGGGCCAAAACCAAAACAATATTTTGGTGCACTTTGGTTGAAACCACTCTCTAGACATCAGGTTTCGTGTTGTATTAATGCTGATTATATATGGGTATTCTGGGCCAAAACATTTTTTTTTTTTTTTGCCAAAATAAATTCTGGGCCAAAACTAAAAATTATTTTCTGTGCATGTATATTCTGGGCCAAAACTGAAAATTCTTATTCTGGGTCAAAACCATTTTTTTTTGCGGTGCACTTTGGTCAAAACCAAGCTCTTGACATAAGATTTTGTGTTTTAATAATGGTGATGATTTTATATGGGTAATCTGGGCCAAAAAGGAAATTTCTTATTTTGTGCCAAAAAAAAATTCTGGGGCAAAACCCCCAAATTTATCAGTTCGCTTTGATCAAAACCAAGCTCTAGACATCAGGTTTTGCACTGTATTAAAGCTTTCCAATTAGATGTGGGTACAAAGGGGGATACACTGAAATGAAAATTTTGGTCTGAAAGCGAAACTCTTGATGCACTTTGACCGAAAGACCCAAAATGCTAGTTATTTGTTATATTATTTAATGATGTAATCGTGTCAAACTCTTTCAATTGAACTCAATTAGATTATACTGAAAAAGAAAAGCACAAAGGCAATAAAAGAGGATGGGAAACTGCTCTGTCCAACACACAAACACAAGCAAATCACGTCATTCTAGTCGAGTGGGGAAAGGAAGGGAGCGACGACAGGCTGGAAGAAACCACTTTGAGATCATGTTCAAATGGTCTCCCCATGTTTTGCTGACAAACCAAAATCTAGCACATCTTAGCAATGCTTGTTAGCAAAGCCTAGCTCTGGACAGCAGGCTTTGGTTGTATTAATGCTGATGATATATGGGTAATCTGGGCCAAAAACGAAAAATACTTATTGTGGGCCAAAACAAATTCTGGGCCAAAACCCCAACATTTTTTCGGTACACTTTGGTCAAAACCAAGCTCTTGACATTAGGTTTTGCACTGTATTAAGGCTTTCCAATTAGATGTGGGTACAAAAGGGAGGATACACTGAAAATACAATTTGGAGCTGAAAGTGAAACTCTGAATGCACTTTATCCGAAAGACCCAAAATGCTTTATAATAGTTATGTGTTATATTATTGAATTAAATAATTGTGTCAAACTCTTTCAATTGAACTCAATTAGATTATACTGAAAAAAAAAGCACAAAGGCAATAAAAAAGGTCATGAAACTGCTCTGTCCAACACACGAACACAAGCAAATCACGCCTTCTAGTCGAGTGGGGAAAGGAAGGCAACAAAGACAGGCTGGAAGAAACCACATTGACATCATGATCTTCCCATGTAGGGTTGTAACAATATACCGGTATGACGGTTTACCACGATTTGAACGTGCACGATTATCATACTATGAACAATTGCATATCAACGGTTTTAACCCTTAAAGACAGAGACAGCCACACGCGGCTAAAAATAAGTATTGCTCTTAAATGTTTAATAACATTTGATCCGCTGATCCGATTCATACAATTCAAAGATTGGCATAAAGAAGAGAATCTCAGCTTTCCAGTGCTGTATCACATAACATTCGCGGACTTTTAGAGGCTCCGGAATCAGTGCGGTTACGTCATCAAAATTTGACAACGCTGATTTGACAAAGAAACGCTCGTCACTGTGTCTCCGGACAAACCAGACATGATACACTCATGCATTGTCCCTCCTCCATGCCCAGATTGGTTCAAACTCGCTATATCACAACCAATAAGCATAGGTTTCGCTTTTGTTTGTGGACCAAAAAAGAGCTTTTTGAACAACACGGAATGAGAGATAGGCATACATTTATGCGCGGCTAAATAAAACGCAAAAAAAAAAAAGTTTTGCATAAAATAATTCTCATACTAAGTACTTTTGCATGCACAGCAGCACAGAAACATGACAAAACAGCGACACAGCAAAGACGAACTGCTGCTCTTGCTGTTTTCAAAAGACGCAAATGAAGGTGCAGCTGTTTGTCTGCATTGCAGACAACCATATCCAAATCCATATCCACAGACAACCATATCCATGCTGGCACATAAAACCTAAGGATGTTCCATATTGAATCTAGTTTCGTTATGTAACTATTTATAGTATAGTAAATATTTATATCTATTTTTTTACTGAGGATTTGCACCATGTTTATTTGGACTTTATTTGGACTTTGACACATTATTTATTATTTTCTTATTTTTTTATTTGTTCATTGTAAGTGGTGTTGTTTATAGTAACTGAAAATATATTATTTGGAAAAAGTCAAATTTGCTTCACTGTTCTATTATTTTGTAACATTTGTAACATACCGTATACCGCGAAACCGTCAAACCGTGGTATTGTTTTAGACGATTATCATACCGTAAAAAACTCATACCGTTACAACCCTATTCCCATGTTATGTTGACCAACCAATTTCTAGCACATTTGAGCAGTGCTTATTAGCAAAGCTCTGGACAGCAGGTTTCAAACTCCATTAATGCATCTGTTGTCTTATGCAATGGAATAAAAAATGGGAGAAATATTTGCTTCATTCTCAAAACGTTTATCCAAATGTAATTAAATTTCAAGTATATTGGGTAGGAGGGCATGGTAACACTGTAAAGTATACAGTAATGTTCTCAATTCAATTTTAAAATACAGTAACATCCTCCATAGTTTACTAAAAATTCTCACTAAATAAATGAATTTAACCGCACATCTATTGGGACAACTTAATTGTTCTATATTCAACCCACTTTAATTTTTTGAAACTAATATTTTAATATAATTGATTTGTGTTAAAAGTCCTACATCATTCTATCCGAGCGGGGGAAAGCAAAGGAGTGACGTCAGGCTGTAAGAAACCACTCTGAGATCATTACCCTCCGGGGGGCTGACCGAAACAAAACCAGTGGCGAACCCAGACTAAACTATCAGAAGCCTCTTCCGCCCGAGGCGCCAACAGCTTGTGTGGCAGATACCTGGACGGCATCCAGGTGACAAAGGGGTAATCTCTGTACTGTAAGGAAGATTTGCATAAGTTTTCTGGGACATATGCTGCGCCTGCGAGCGAGACACTTGATGACTGTCTGGGATGCGACAGATTAGTGGCCCACGCGGGAACACTGAAGGGTCAAGTAGCACTGTATGCGCACTTGTGTTCTGTCTGTGGGCTTAATAAAGCAACTGTTGAAGACACCTCCGTATGAAACAGACACTTTAGTTACTGGAAATATACTAAAGTAAATGTAGATCAATTCTTAGTAGCTCCTTTCCAAAAAGAGTGTCATCTACAGGTGGTAGCCTACTCACCTAGGTGGAGCACACTCAGAATCGCAGGTGCAATACGCTTATTTTACGTGGCCGCCATTTTAAAGAAGCAAAGCGAGGCTGCGGTGGGAAGAAACCCGGAAGTATAGGACGAGCACTGTAAACATTGCAGTAACATGCCGTGTACTATAAACCTCCAGCTGTTGCAGAGATTTCAAAATGCAGAAATGGTGTAAACATCACTTTAATATCATTCAGTAAGTTTAATTTAAATAATTAAAAGCAATTTAGCATCAAACAAGATCACAATCTCAGTGATGCGCTTAAGTGTCCTCCTGGGCTTCAGTTCAGGGCACTAGTTAAACACTGTGAGGACGCTTTCCTGCTTCAGCCTATGTGAGTGATAAAACACTGCAGTCCTCTGCAGCACACCCTCGTGTTGTCTGTAATAGTGTTGTCCCGGTACTGAAGTTTTACACCCGGCTATTTCCCGCTAACATGGAAGTGCTGATGAGCGCGGATGACTCGACTGATCTTCACGGCTTCGCGCTTCAGTCTCCGTGTATCTGCGTTTGGTTTGCACTCAGCTTACCGCTCTTCACCCAGTGCAAACACCGATACACGGAGACTGAAGCGTGAAGCAGCCGTCAAGATCAGTCGAGTCATCAAGCAGATCGCTCGTCTGTCTGTGTTGTGTGTGTGCTCGGTAAACAGCGGTGAGCTGATGACCTTCTCGGCCAATCACAATAATTTCTGTTGAACACGTGACCACAATGGCAAATCAGGGCTGTTTTAAGAAAGCCATCAACAGTGCCTTAATGTTTGTGGGATATTTATGTTTTTTTCTTTTAATTCAGTATCGTGACAAGTCTAATATAGTGAAAGAATCAGTTTATTAACTCGAGTTTGATAAATGGCATCTAAAACGTGTGTTTGGGAAAGAAAACGTTAGCTTACTAGTGCCATTTCCCTTAACTTAGCTGAAAATGAGCACTGATATCCCTTTTTACATTCACCATTCATTCAGAACGGACCTCCGGGTCACCCGGAAGGTGGAGAAATGATAAAATTGTGTCACTTTCTCTTCGCTGATAAGATATATAGCCAGTTACACAACATTCCTATTTAACTCCCAATGATACTTCCGGGTTTCTTACCACCGCAGCCTCGATTTCGCTTTTGAAAATGGCGGACAGTGAGTGGGCTTGACAAACCACCTGTAGACGACACTCTTTTGCTCTCCATAAGCACCAGACACCTTTTATAAGCACCCCTATACAGAATTAGGTTTTTATGCATGGGCGATATATGCATCAGCAGAAACGATTGAGCTCATGTCTATGTCTTGTGCGATAATTCAATATACTGATTATTGTGACAGGCCTACTAAAGCCTGGTTTATACCCGACGCGTCCGCTTGAGTGCGCACGGCGAATGAGAGGTCGTCGCAGAGTTTGCGGATGTTCACTTTTGTCTTTTTAGACTCGAGAGAACAGTGCGCATGGCGCTGCGTTTGATTTGAGTTTAATATGAGATTTTGTCTGAAACAGTACGACTGTACAGACATCTTTATGATCCGGGATCATAGAGATAACCTAATGAACAGCCGTAAGAAAGAGGAGAGTTTTTGTTGAAAGATTTGGAAAAACCTGAAGGAGGAGTTTGTTAAAACCAAAAGAGGCTGTGGCAAAAGCGGAGACCCAGATACACATTTACAGAACATGTTTTTCCTCCATTCATAGGTTTTACATTGATTTATATATTGCAATTTTGAGTTTAAAACTATTTAATAGCAGGGCCGGCACGTCCATAGAAGCAACCTCTATCTGCCTAGGGCGGCAAGATAGAGAGGGCGGCGTCCCCAACACTACCCTTACCAGCCGCGCCCAGTTATTTCCACGTCTAGGGTGGCAGAATAAAGAAGGAGGAGTCCGCGACACTATCCATACCATCTGCATACTCAGTTATATCCGCGTCTAGGGCGGCAGTATAGAGGGGGTTGGGGTTGAGGGCGGCGTGACCGTCCTTTGCCTAGAGCGGCAGTTCAGCTTGCAACGGCTCTGTTTAATAGATACAAAATTATAATGAAGTCACAGAATTAATCTTTGATAACTGAAAAGGAATATCTGAATCCATTGGTTTACAATACACTGATGACCTGTTTCTCTAGGCTTTATTGGTGATAATGGGCAGGAATGTTGAACCATTATTGGCTTTCTAGCATAAGTGTAGGACAGAAACCAGCCAGACAGTAATGTGTGAACTGTGGAGCCGGCTAAATCTAAAAAACACCAGTATTTGTTTAGTAAGTGTATTTTTTTTTTTTTTGTTTAATTCTTGCCATAATAAAAAAAATATATACAGAGCAACTCATGTTCTGTTGTCATTAATATTTTAATAAACTTTAAAAAGTAAAACTGTCCAAGAATTTGAACAAAAGCAAGTGATGCATCAAAGTTTGATTTAAAAAATATTTAATGGTAAATAACAAAAATAATAATAATAACAAAAGTAATAATAACAATAATAGAAATAATTATAATAGTAATAATAATATTAATAATAATAACTATAATACGAATAATAATAACAACAACAAAATAATGATAATAATAATAACAAAAATAATTAAATATAATAATATTAATAATAATAATAATAATAATAATAATAATAATAACAAAAAATAATAACAACAATAATAATAATAATAACAAAATAATAATAATAATAACAATAATTAAAATAATTAAAATAGTAATGATAATAATGATAATAATAATAACAAAAATAATTAAATATAATAATATTAATAATAACAATAATAATAACAACAACAAAATAATAATAATAATAATAACAAAAATAATTAAATATAATAATAATAATAATAATAACAACAACAATAATAATAAAAAAATTAAATATAATAATAATAATAATTATTATTATTATTGTTATTATAATAACAACAATAATACTACTACTACTATTAATAATAATAAAAATATTGTTACAAAAGTGTTACAACAACAGAGAAAATCAAATATGAAATAAAATAAAAAGATCAAGAAAAATGATTTTAAAAAATGATCAAGAATCTAAAAATGCAGTCTTCTTTAATCCTTATTTGTAAGTCGTTTTGTGTAAAAGCGTTTGCTAAATAAATGTAAACGTTTTGTAGAAACCTTGTGGCAACAAAAACAACAACAGCACTTTCTCACAAATCTTCTCCAATCTTTCCCAAAACATTTGCCTTCCCCCATGACAACACTGTGTTTGTTTGCAAAAGCTTTGCCTTCACTAAAGAAACTTTGCATTTGCCCACAAACCTTTTGCATGTTGTGCAAGTTAGGTTTCGTAAAGGCTGCAAAACCTTTGCCACTGACGTCAAACTACTGAAATAGGTATCAGTCGATTGGAAATTAAATGTGTATGATTCTCTAAAATATAACTTTAAGAAATGCTGGGTTATTTAAAACCACATTGGGTAAAATATAGACTAACCCAAACATTGGTTTAAATTGAGTCCTAATTATTTAATTTAATAAAATTAACTCAGCAGTTGGGTTAGTCCATATTATACCCAGAATTTGGTTGAAATAACCCAGCCTTTTCAGAGTGCAGGTGCGACTGAATGCATTCTTGTCAGACATTCAGACAGACAGTTCTGAATGTCCTGTCATGCTTCTCATACCATGAATGTCTCCCATTTAAAGGTGCGATATCTAATTTCAAAGAGTTCAACTTTTCCTCTCTGCTCCATTTTCCTGCAGCACGTCTACAAACACCAGCACATCTGCTGTGAAATCCAATCAACAGTGCTCGAAACGCAATCAAACGTGAGCACCACGGCAGCACCTCTGTCCAAACATCATAACCAGCGGCGGACACAACACGGTCCCCTGAGGACAGCCAGATTAACACATGACAGAGCTCGTTAACTCGGGACAAAGCCTGATGCTAATCCTCCGATGGACACCCGCAGAACGGGACGCACACAGGACACGGGCCAGATATGCAGATCAAGTCACAATTAATAGCCCTGCTTCATATTGCTCTCTCCAATTTCTGTTCACCGACTGTTTCTGACTCAACACTGGGTTAAAACAAACAAGCATGCTAAAAAGAATTGGGTTCTGGGTCAATTATGGTCAAAGCCAACCATTGGGTTATATTTTCAATTAAATTTAAATTACATTTTAACCCCCACTGTTTATATTCGACCCAACATTGGGTTAAAACAAACCAGCGTACTAAAACATTTTGGATTCTAGGTCAATTATACTAAAACAAAGTTAGGTTATGGGTCAATAATAGAAAAACCCAACTATTGGGTTATATTTTTAATGAAATTTAAATTACATTTTAACCCCTATTGTCCATATTTGACCCAACATTGGGTTAAAACCAATCAGCATGCTAAAAAGAATGTTGGGTTCTGGGTTCAGTTATGGACAAACCCAAACATTGGGTAAAATAGGATAAACCCAAACATTTAGGATATTTTGCAAAGAAATTTAAATGACATTTTTAACCACTATTGTTCATATTTGACCCACTATTGGCTTAAAACAAACCAGCATACTAAAAATATTTGGGCTCTGGGTCAAATATGTGCACACCAAACCATTGGGTTATATTTTTAATGAAATTTAATTACATTTTAACCCTAACTGTTCATATTTGACCCAACATTGGGTTAAACCAAATCAGCACAGTAAAAAATGTTGGGTTCTGGGTCAATTATGGACAAACCTAAACATTAGGTCAAATAGGATAAACCCAACCACTGGGTTATCTTCCAATGAATTTTAAATGGCATTTTCTTTAACCCAACTGTTCATATTTGACCCAGCTTTGGGTTAAAACAAACTAGCATACTAAAAAAATTGAATTATGTGTCAATTGTGAACAGACTCAACCATTGGGTTATATTTTCAATGAAACTTAAAAGACTTTTTTAACCACAACTGTTCAAATTTGACCCAACTTTGGGTTAAAACAAATTAGTGTACTAAGAAATGTTGAACTCTGGGTCAATTATGGACAAGCGCAGCCATTGGGTTATATTTTCAATACATTTAAATTTAATTTTAACCCCAACTGTTCAGATTCGACCCAACATTGGGTTAAAACAGATCATCACAATAAAAAAATGTTGGGTTCTGGGTCAATTATGGACAAACCTAAACCTTACGTCAAATAGGATCAACCCAACCATTGGGTTATTTTGCAACGAAATTAAAATAGCATTTTTAACCCCAACTGTTCACATTTGACCCAACTTTGGGTTAAAAAAAATTGTATACTAATAAATTTAGAATTATGTGTCAATTATGGACAAACCCAACCATTGGGTTATATTTTTGATAAAATTTATAATACATTTTAACCCCAACTGTTCATATTTGACCCAACATTGGGTTAAAACAAATCAGAATGCCAAAAAAATGTTGGGTTCTGGGTCAATTATGGACAAACCTAAACATTAGGTCAAATAGGATAAAACTAACCATTGGGTTATATTTTAAATTAAATTTCAATTACATTTTAACCCCTATTGTTCATAATTGACCCAACATTGGGTTAAAACAAATTAGTGTACTAAGAAATGTTGAACTCTGGGTCAATTATGGACAAACCCAACCATTGGGTTATATTTTCAATTAAATTTAAATTACATTTTAACCCCAACTGTTCATATTTGACCCAACATTTAGGTTAAAACAAATCAGCACAGTAAAAAATGTTGGGTTCTGGGTCAATTACTGACAAACCTAAACATTAGGTCAAATAGGATAAACCCAACCACTGGGTTATCTTCCAATGAATTTTAAATGGCATTTTCTTTAACCCAACTGTTCATATTTGACCCAGCTTTGGGTTAAAACAAACTAGCATACTAAAAAAATTGAATTATGTGTCAATTGTGAACAGACTCAACCATTGGGTTATATTTTCAATGAAACTTAAAATACTTTTTTTAACCACAACTGTTCAAATTCGACCCAACTTTGGGTTAAAGCAAATAAGTGTACTAAGAAATGTTAAACTCTGGGTCAATTATGGACAAGCGCAGCCATTGGGTTATATTTTCAATACATTTAAATTAAATTTTAACCCTAACTGTTCATATTCGACCCAACATTGGGTTAAAACAGATCATCACACTAAAAAAATGTTGGGTTCTGGGTCAATTATGGACAAACCTAAACCTTACGTCAAATAGGATCAACCCAACCATTGGGTTATTTTGTAATGAAATTAAAATAGCATTTTAACCCCAACTGTTCACATTTGACCCAACTTTGGGTTAAAAAAAATTGTATACTAATAAATTTAGAATTATGTGTCAATTATGGACAAACCCAACCATTGGGTTATATTTTTGATAAAATTTATAATACATTTTAACCCCAACTGTTCATATTTCACCCAACATTGGGTTAAAACAAATCAGAATGCCAAAAAAATGTTGGGTTCTGGGTTCAATTACGGACAAACCTAAACATTAGGTCAAATAGGATAAAACTAACCATTGGGTTATATTTTCAATTAAATTTAAATTACATTTTAACCCTAACTGTTCATATTTGACCCAACATTTAGGTTAAAACTAATCAGCACAGTAAAAAATGTTAGGTTCTGTGTCAATTACTGACAAACCCAATCATTAGGTCAAATAGGAAAAACCCAACCATTGGGTTATTTTCCAATGAATTTTAAATGGCATTTTCTTTAACCTAACTGTTCATATTTGACCCAGCTTTGGGTTAAAACAAACTAGCATACTAAAAAAATTGAATTATGTGTCAATTGTGAACAGACTCAACCATTGGGTTATATTTTCAATGAAACTTAAAAGACTTTTTTAACCACAACTGTTCAAATTTGACCCAACTTTGGGTTAAAACAAATTAGTGTACTAAGAAATGTTGAACTCTGGGTCAATTATGGACAAGCGCAGCCATTGGGTTATATTTTCAATATATTTAAATTAAATTTTAACCCTAACTGTTCATATTCGACCCAACATTGGGTTAAAACAGATCATCACACTAAAAAATGTTGGGTTCTGGTTCAATTATGGACAAACCTAAACCTTACGTAAAATAGGATCAACCCAACCATTGGGTTATTTTGCAATGAAATTAAAATAGCATTTTTAACCCCAACTGTTCACATTTGACCCAACTTTGGGTTAAAAAAATCGTATACTAATAAATTTAGAATTATGTGTCAATTATGGACAAACCCAACCATTGGGTTATATTTTTGATAAAATTTATAATACATTTTAACCCCAACTGTTCATATTTGACCCAACATTGGGTTAAAACAAATCAGAATGCCCAAAAAATGTTGGGTTCTGGGTTCAATTATGGACAAACCTAAACATTAGGTCAAATAGGATAAAACTAACCATTGGGTTATATTTTCAATTAAATTTAAATTACATTTTAACCCTAACTGTTCATATTTGACCCAACATTTAGGTTAAAACAAATCAGCACAGTAAAAAAATGTTAGGTTCTGTGTCAATTACTGACAAACCTAAACATTAGGTCAAATAGGATAAACCCAACCATTGGGTTATTTTCCAATGAATTTTAAATGGTATTTTCTTTAACCCAACTGTTCATATTTGACCCAGCTTTGGGTTAAAACAAACTAGCATACTAAAAAAAAATTGAATTATGTGTCAATTGTGAACAGACTCAACCATTGGGTTATATTTTCAATGAAACTTAAAAGACTTTTTTAACCACAACTGTTCAAATTTGACCCAACTTTGGGTTAAAACAAATTAGTGTACTAAGAAATGTTGAACTCTGGGTCAATTATGGACAAGCGCAGCCATTGGGTTATATTTTCAATACATTTAAATTAAATTTTAACCCCAACTGTTCAGATTTGACCCAACATTGGGTTAAAACATCATCACACTAAAAAAAATGTTCTGGGTCAATTATGGACAAACCTAAACCTTACATCAAATAGGATCAACCCAACCATTGGGTTATTTTGCAATGAAATTTAAATAGCATTTTAAAACCCAACTGTTCACAATTGACCCAACTTTGGGTTAAAAAACAAAATTTGTATACTAATAAATTTTGAATTATGTGTCAATTATGGACAAACCCAAACATTGGGTTATATTTTTGATAAAATGTATAATACATTTTAACCCCAACTGTTCATATTAGACCCAACATTGGGTTAAAACAAATCAGAATGCCAAAAAAATGTTGGGTTCTGGGTTCAATTACGACAAACCTAAACATTAGGTCAAATAGGATAAAACTAACCATTGGGTTATCTTCCAATGAATTTAAATGGCATTTTCTTTTAACCTAACAAGTTATATTTGACCCAGCTTTGGGTTAAAACAAACTAGCATACTAAAAAATGTTGAATTCTGGGTCAATTATGGACAGAATCAACCACCGGGTTGTATTGTCAATCACATTTTATTTACATTTTTAACCACAACTGATAAAATTTGACCCAGCATTGGGTTAAAACAAACCAGCATAACTAAAAAAAAACTTCTGGGTCAAATACTGTGTAAAATTCCTCGCTCTGTTCATCATTCAGGATGTATTTGAACTAAAATTCACAGGAGGACGAATCGCTCTGACTTCAGCTGTATCTGCACGCCACCTGCCCCAGAGTAAAAGAGGAGAGATGGAGAGACGAGATCAGATCAGACGGATATTGATCACCCAGAGGAAAAAAGTGGCAGCACAGATGGCCCGCCGAGGAGTGCATTAGCAGGACATGTGCTCGCGGCCAAATTGGGAGGTTTTGGGGGCTTTTAACTAATTTGTAACCCGAGGAGCGGCTCCGTCCCATTATACACAGCCAGCACTAGAAGACAAATTACATAAGAGATGATGCAAAGCAGCTGGTGGCGTTCGATCGCTGACATCTGAGAGTGTGTGTGTTTGCGACAGCAACGTCATCTGCACCAGACAATACACACACACCCTTCAGCAAACAGGAGGAAGCGACACACACTCACTCATGCAATCACACACACACACTTACATACAGACTATGTGGTCATGCTTACCAGTTCCAAGGTAGAACATGACACATTTTCTGATGGACATTCATTCGTTTACCTGGTCCCTTATTTATCAGGGGTCGCCACAGTGGAATGAACCGCCAACTATTCCAGCATATGTTTGACACAGTGGATGCCCTTCCCATACACACTCATTCACACACACACTAATACACTACGGCCGAATTAGTTCATCCAATTCACCTACAGTGCATGTGCTTGGACTGTGGGGGAAACCGGAGCACCCGGAGGAAACCATCACCAACACGGGGAGAACATGCAAACTCCACACAGAAAGCCGGACTCGAACCAGAGACCTTCTTGGTATGAGGCCACCCCTATTTATGAACATTTGCAGCATTTTTGCAATAATATTGACAATTTGTGATCATTTTAGTCACTATATTTAATGAAGTGAAGTTTCACACACACTTGTACTGCTATCTTTATGGGGACATAACGCTGTTTGTACTGTACAGACTGTATATTGCGTCCTCTTCCACAACTCTAGCCCTAAACCAACACTTATAAGAAACAATCTGCACATTTAACTTTCAAAACACTTCATTCTGTCAGATTTACAAGCCGTTTTCCTCATCAGGACCAACAAAAACGTCAGAACTTACAGGTATCGCTAAACTTGCATTTGGTCCCCATAATGTAAGAAATACAAGTCACACACACACTCCACAGGAAACCTGTAAGAGGATTATCTTCCTGCTCACAGCTGACCGGCACCTTCCAGATGGACTCTGAGCTTCTGTTCTGACTCGACAGAAAGCCTTCACAATGTTGCTGCTGGCGAGTCTCTGTCCCGATTATATACAGCCAAACATTAGTGATAGTTGTGGATCTAGGCTGGTAATCCAAGGTTCAAGCTCCAGCAGAAGTGATTGTGCTTTCACTGTTACCGCTCCGGGTGGAAATATTCACCCCCGGCTGGGTCGAAACAGACTTGCTCTCTGTTCTGAAACACACTGTATAAGCTGCTTTATATCGAAATCTACTAAATAATAAAGAAGTCCCGCAGGAAATTCAGCCGCTCACAGCTTCTCACAGGCTTAGAACAAACAGAAACTTTGTCTCGGATTTCTCTCATAAGAAGAAATATATATATAAGAAATATATAAGAAATATATATATATCTGTAGATGAGTTATTTTTAGTATACACTTTAAAAAGATGATGGGTTGTATGGACTCACTGTTGGGTCAAATAGGGACAAACTCAACCATTGGGTCAAATAGGATAAACCCATTTTACAAATTACATTTAACCACAACTGTTCATAACTGACCCAACATTGGGTTTAAATAAACCAGCAAACTAAACAAAAATGCTGGGCTCTGGGTCAATTATGGAAAAACCTTAACCATTGGGTTATATTTTCAATGAAATTTAAATTATAATTGAACCCCAACTCTTTATATTTGACCCAACACTAGGTTAAAACAAACCAGCACACTGAATAATTTTGTGCTCTGGGTCAATTATTGACAAACACAACCATTGGGTTATTTGTTCAATTAAATTTAAATTACATTTAACTCCAACTGTTTATATTTGACCCAACAGTTGTTTAAAACAAACCAACCATTGGGTTATTTTAAATGTTTTGTTAATATATATATATATATATATATATATATATATATATATATATATATATATATATATATATATATATATATATATATATATATATATATATATAAATTAATTATTTAAAGTCAATAATGGACAAAACCATTGGGTCAAACAGAATAAACCCAATCATTGGGTAAATATTTCAATGAAATTTAAATGACTTTTTAACCACTATTGTTTGTATTTGAGCCAACATTGGGTAAAAACAAACCACAATACCAAAAAAGTTGGGTTCTGGGTCAAATATGGACAAACGCAACCAATGGGTTAAATAGGATGAACCCAACCATTGGGTACATTTAAAAATTTAATTTTATTGACATTATTAACCACTATTGCTTGTATTTCATCCAAAAATGCATTAAAACAAACCAAGATACAAAAATAAGTTGGGTTCTGGGTCAATTATGAGCAACCCCAACTATTGGGTACATTGTTCAATTAAATTTAAATTACATTTTTAACCCCAATTGTTCATATTTGACCCAACATTGGGCTAAAATAAACCAGCATACAAAAATTATTCTGGACCAAATATGGACAAACCCAACCATTGGGTCAAATGAGATAAACTTAACCATTGGGTTATTTTTCCAACAAAAATACATTTTTAACAACCCAATATACTAAAGAATGTTGGGTTCTGGTCAAATATGTGTAACCCCGCCAGTCCTACACTACCCAACCCGCTCTGAGCTGGTTTCAAACCGGCGACCTTCCGCATGGGAGTCAGTTGCTCTACCAAGAAGGATAAAGACCATGGCCTCTAGCATCTGTCGCCAGAGCACCTTCAGAGGTCAGAGGAGTGCGGTTTACCTGCACAGCACTTACTAGCTGGCCTCCGTTACAGATGGACAATCCCAACCATAGAGTCAAATAGGATAAACCCAACTATTAGGTTATTATAAAAGGCTTCAATTACATTTTAGCCCCAACTGTTCATATTTGACCCAACATCAGGCTAAAACAAACCAGCATAATAAAAAAATGGATTCTGGATAGAAAATTGACAGACCCAACCATTGCGTTATTTTTCCAATGAAATTGAAATGACATTTTAAAGCCCAACTGTTCATATTTCACCCAACATTGGCTTAAAACATTGGGTTCTGGGTCAATTATGGACAAACCCAACCATAGAGTCAAATAGGATAAACCCAATCATTGGGTTATTTTCCAATGAAATTTAAACTACATTTTTAACCCCAACTGTTCATATTTGAGACACCATTCGCTTAAAAAACAAGCCAGAATACCAAAAACATTTGGTTCTGGGTCAAAAAGGGACACACCCAACCTTTGGGTTATATTGTAAAAGAAATTTAAATGACATTTTAATCTCAACTCTTCATATTTGACTCAGCGCTGGGTTAAAACCAATCAGCACGCTAGAAAATTATGGGTTCTGTGGCAATTATGGACAAACCCACACATTGGGTAAAATAGGATAAACCCAAACATTCAGGATATTTCCCAAATAAATGTAAATGACATTTTTACCCACTATTGTTTATATGTGACTCAACATTGGGTTAAAACAAACCAACATACAACAAAAAAGCTCTCTGTCAATTATGGACAGACCCAACCATTTGGGTTATATGTTTTTAATAAAATATTAATTAAATTTAAACCACAACTGTTCATATTTGACCAAACATTGGCTTAAAACAAATCAGCATGCTAAAAATGTTGGGTTCTTGGTCAGTTATGGACAAACCCAAACATTGGGTCAAATAGGATAAACACAACCAATGGGTTATTTTCCAATGAATTTAAATTACAATTTCAACCCCAACTGTTCATATTTGACCCATCAATGGCTTAAAACAAACCAGCATACTAAAAACATTTGGTTCTGGGTCAACGATGGACACGCCTAACCACTGGGTTATATTTCTAATGAAATTTAAATGATATTTTAACCTCTTTTGTTCATATTTGACTCAACATTGGATGAAAACAAACCAGCATAATAACAATGTTGGATTCTCGGTCAGTTATGGACAAACTCAAACAAACATTTGACCCAACATTGGGTTAAAACAAATTAGTGTACTAAGAAATGTTGAACTCTGGGTCAATTATGGACAAACCCAACCATTGGGTTATATTTTCAATGAAATTGAAATGACATTTTAAAGCCCAACTGTTCATATTTGACCCAACATTGGCTTAAAACATTGGGTTCTGGGTCAATTATGGACAAACCCAACCATAGAGTCAAATAGGATAAACCCAATCATTGGGTTATTTTCAAATGAAATTTTAATGACATTTTTTAGCAACAACCGTTCATATTTAACCCAACATTGGGTTTAAACAAGCTTGTTGGCATGTGGGTCAATTAAGGACAAACCCAAACATTTTGTCAAATAGCATAAACCCAACCATTGGGTTATTTAAAACAAAAAAAAAAAACTTCAATTACATTTTAACCCCAACTGTTCATATTTGACTCAACATCGGGTTAAAACAAAACAGCACACTGAAAAATAATGGGTTCTGGGTCAAATATGGGCACACCAAACATTGGGTTAATTTGTTCAATAAAGTTTTAATGGCATTTTTTTGTTCATATTTGACTCAACAATGGGTTAAAACGACCCAGCAATGTTAGATGATAGAGGAAGAACGACAGAGCTGTAATTCAAGGCATCCATTAAAGTCAATGAAGCTTGATTTAGTGACTAATAGACATTAACACATGAAAGACGCATGTGTTGATGTCTTTTTAATGGATTTGACTTTTATTTCAATAATGCTAGCAAAGAAAATGCTTCAGCAAATGCACTGCCCCATTATGTAGTCAAAGTGTTAAAGGCACAGTTCACCCAAAAATGAAAAGCCAGTCATCATTTACTCACCGTTTACTTGTTTTCAAACCTGTTTGAGGTTCTTTCTTCTGTTAAACCCAAAATAAGATGTAATAAAGAAAGAACATTGTTCAAAACATCTTCTTTTGTGTCCAACAGACCAAAGAAACTCATAAAGGTTTGGATCCACTTGAGGGTGAGTAAATAGTGAGCATTGTGGATAGGGTTGTAACAATATACCGGTATGACGGTCTACCACGATTTGAACGTGCACGATGAACAATTGCATATAACCGGTTTTAACCCTTAAAGACCGAGACAGCCGCCCGCGGCTAAAAATAAGTATTGCTCTTAAATGTTTAATAACTTTTGATCCGCTGATCCGATTCATACAATTCAAAGATTGGCATAAAGAAGAGAATCTCAGCTTTCTAGTGCTGTATCACATAACATTCGCGGCTCCGGAGGCTCCGGAATCAGTGCGGTTACGTCATCAAAATTTGACAACGCTGATTTGACAAAGAAACGCTCGTCACTGTGTCTCCGGACAAACCAGACACGATACATTGATGCATTGTCCCTCCTCCATGCCCAGATTGGTTCAAACTCGCTATATCACAACCAATAAGCATAGGTTTCACTTTTGTTTGTGGACCAACACTGAGCTTTTTGAACAACACAGAATGAGAGATAGGCTGTACATTTATGCGCGGCTAAATAAAACGAAAAAAAAAAGTTTTGCATGAAATAATTCTCATACTAAGTACTTTTGCATGCACAGCAGCACAGAAACATGACAAAACAGTGACACAGCAAAGACGAACTGCTGCTCTAGCTGTTTTCAAAAGACGCAAATTAAAGGTGCAGCTGTTTGTCTGCATTGCATACAACTACATCCAAATCCATATCGATAGACAACCATATCTATGCTGGCACATAAAACCTAAGGATGTTCCATATTAAATCTAGTTTAGTTATGTAACTATTTATAGTATAGTAAATATTTATACCTATTTTTTTACTGAGGATTTGCACCATGTTTATTTGGATTTTATTTGGACTTTGACACATTATTTATTACTTTCTTATTTTTTTATTTGTTCATTGTAAGTGGTGTTGTTTATAGTAACTGAAAATATATTATTTGGAAAAAGTCAAATTTGCTTCACTGTTCTATTATTTTGTAACATTTGTAACATACAGTATACCGCGAAACCGTCAAACCGTGGTATTGTTTTAGACGGTTATCATACCGTAAAAAACTCATACCGTTACAACCCTACTTGTGGAGTGAACTGACCCTTGAACTAACATGAACTAATGAGTCAATACCGCAAAGCCTTACCTGAAAAAGCCTGAAATAACTTTACGGTAACCGACTTTTGTTTGCAATCTAAGCACAAATTAAGGACATTATCGTCTAAAGAAGATGCATTTCCTCTGATAAATATTGAAACAAATAAAGACCATGCAGGATTGAAGTGAGCTCTGCAGACCTGTGTGTGCAACCAGCTGAGCACAAAGCATTGCGGATACAAATCTAGTTCGTTTTTATATAACGTGTGCTGCAGACAAACCGTATATCTCACGAACGCCGTGACCTGGATACTGCGGGGAAATTAGTATCACACCTTTAGTAAGTAGGTTGACATTTTTCACTGCGTTGAGGCCTACAGGCATCAAACAGCTCGTTTCCAGGACTGAATACTTTAATATGGACTCTCACACACTCTATAGGGCCGGGCGATATGCACAAAAATCTCATATCAGAATGACTATATATATATATATATAAATGAACTCAGAATTATTAGCCTACCTGAATTATTAGCCCCGCTGTTTATTTCTTCCCCAATTTCTGTTTAAATGGAAAGCAGATTTCTTCAACATGTTTTTAATCATAGTAGTTTTAATAACTCATCTCTAATAGCTGATTTATTTTATCTTTATCATGATGACAGTAAATAATATTAGACTAGACATTCTTCAAGACATTTCTATACAGCTTAAAGTGACATTTAAAGGCTTAACTAGGTTAACTAGGTTAATTAGGCAGGTTAGGGTAATTAGGCAAGTTATTGTATAATGATGGTTTGTTCTGTAGACAATCGAAAAACAATAACTTAAAGGGGCTAATAATATTGACCTTAAAATGGTTCTTAAAAAATAAAAAACTGCTTTTATTCTAGCCGAAATAAAACAAATAAGACTTTCTCCAGAAGAAAAAATATTATAGGAAATACTGTGAAAATTTCCTGCTCTGTTAAACATCATTTGGAAAATATTTACAAAAGAAAGAAAAAATCAAAGGTGGGCTAATAATTCTGACTTCAACTGTATATATATAATGATATAGCACCATTTCTGCTAATTTAATCATATAATAGTTTATATATACTGAGCACATGTAAAGGACTATTTCTTTATAACATTTAAAATCATGTTTCTACTTCATTTTACCAAACGTAAGGACAAATGTTTGGTTTTAAAAATGTAGAAACGTCAATAAAATAATATAAAACACTTTACAAAAACGAATGATAGCAGGCCCAATAGTATTAACAAACAATATTAATAAATAAAACGTAAACATTCTACTTTCAACACTGACACAACAATGTTGTTGTCTTTGTCTGCATCTTCGTGATGGTGTGTAATATTGCAGCCATATCATTTACAAAAAACTAATTTACCACAAACTAGTGCTGTCACGATAGGGTCATTTATAACTTCGATAAGATTGCCTGATGAATATCGATATTCAATACTATTTTCAATACTTCGAGGATTACGTCAGCCTGCATATATTAACTTGAGAGGTTTTAAAAATTAAACTAGATTTTAACTTATAGCGACAATCCACAAACCAGCATGCCAAAATAAAAGTTGGGTTCTGGGTCATTTATGAAGAAACCCAACCATTCAAATAGGATCAACCAAACCATTGGTTTATTTTTCTAATGAAACTACGTTACTAAGCCTAACTGTTCATATTTGACCTAATAATGGGTTAAAATTAACCAGTATACAAAAAAAAGTTGGGTTCTGGGTCAATTATGGACAAATCAAACCATTCACATAGGATCAACCAAACTATTGGCTTATTTTTCCAACGAAAGTACATTTCTAAGCCCAAATTTTATATATTTAACCCAACATTGGGTTAAAATAAACCAGTATACCAAAAAATGTTGGGTTCTGGGTCAATTATGGACAAACCCAATCATAAGGTAATGAAATTTAAATGACATTTTAAACACTATTGTTCAAATTTGACTCAACATTGGGTTAAAACAAACCACAATACCAAAAAGAGTTGGGTTCTGGGTCAAATATGGACAAACCTAACCATTGGGTTAAATAGGATGAACCCAATCATTGGGTCCATTTAAAAATTTAATTTAAAATGACATTTTTAACCACCATTACTTGTGTATAAACCAACAATGCATTAAAACAAACTAAGTTGGCTTCTGGGCAACCCCAACTATTGGGTACATTTTTCAATTAAATGTAAATGACATTTTTAACCACTATTGTTCATATTTGACCAAACATTGGGTTAAAAAAACCAGCATACCAAAAAAGTTGGGTTCTGGGTCAGATATGGACAGACCCAACCATTGAGTCAAATAGGATAAACCCAACCATTGTGTTCTTTTTCTAATGAAACTACATTTTAAACCCCAACTGTTCATATATATGACCCAACATCGGGTTAAAACAAACTAGTATACCAAAAGAGGTTGGGTTCTGGGTCAATTATGGACAAACCCAACCATTGGGTCAAATAGGATAAACCCAACCACTGGGTAATTTTTCAATTAAATTTTTCATATTGGGTCATATTTGACCAAACATTGGGTTAAAATAAACCAGTATACCAAAAAACGTTGGGTTCTGGGTCAATTATGGACAAACCCAACCATTGAGTCAAAACGGACAAACCAAAGCAGTGGGTACTTTTTCCAATGAAACTACATTTTTAACCCCAACCAACTGTTCATACATGACCCAACATTGGGTTAAAACGAAAAAGTATACCAAAAAGGTTGGGTTGTGGGTCAATTATGGAAAACCCCAACAACTGGGGTAACTTTATCAATTAAATGAAATGACATTTTTAACCACTATTGTTTGTATTTGACCCAACAATGCTTTAAAATAACCCAGATACAAAAATTAGTTGTGCTCTGGGTCAATTATGGACAACCCCAACCATTGGGTACATTTTTAAATTTAATTTAAATTATATTTTAACCACTATTGTGAATATTTGACCAAAGTTGGGTTTTAGGTCAATGATGGACAAACCCAATCATTGGGTCAATCAGAACAAACCCAATCATTAGGTAATGAAATTTAAATGACATTTTAACCACTACTGTTCGAATTTGACCCAACATTGGGTTAAAACAAACCACAATACCAAAAAAAGTTGGGTTCTGGGTCAAATATGGACAAACCCAACCATTGGGTTAAATAGGATGAACCCAATCATTGGGTCCATTTAAAAATTTAATTTAAAATGACATTTTTAACCACCATTACTTGTGTTTAAACCAACAATGCATTAAAACAAACCAAGATACAAAAAAAAGTTGGGTTCTGGGTCAATTATGGTCAACCCCAACTATTGGGTACATTTTTCAATTAAATGTAAATGACTTTTTTTAACCACTATTGTTCATATTTGACCAAACATTGGGTTAAAACAAACCAGCATACCAAAAAAGTTGGGTTCTAGGTCAAATATGGACAAACCCAACCATTGGGTCAAGTAGGATAAACTAAACCATTGTGTTCTTTTTCTAATGAAACTACATTTTAAACCCCAACTGTTCATATATATGACCCAACATCGAGTTACAACAAACTAGTATACCAAAAAAGGTTGGGTTATGGGTCAATTATGAACAAACCCAACCACTGGGTCATTTTTCAATTAAATTTTTCATATTAGGTCATATTTGACCCAACATTGAGTTAAAAGAAACCAGGATATAAAAAGGTTGGGTTCTGGGCCTATCTTCGTTCAAAATCCAAAAACCTTCTCAACCAAATGCAAGATTGTGTTGTTTTAAAGATTCCAGTGTCGATATTATTGAAATATCGATGTTTGACAACACTACCGCAAACAATGTATTTCGAGACGCCACAAAATAAACCATTGAGCATAATATAAAACAATACTTTTACATTCATACAATGCTCTGATGTTTATTTCATGGTGTCACAAGATGCGTTGGTCATGGTAATACTTGTTCACATTGCACACCCCTATATGTAAACTAGTCTATAATCATCAAGGAACAGCTCGTCAATACATCCATCCGTAACAGCAGCACGCGGCGACGCTCTCAAAGACTCCATTCACTGACTGACATCTGCCAACAAAACGGGAACAAAGGAGATTGAGCTGAAATGCATCAGGACAGGGTCAGATAATGTTCCTCCAGATATAGATGAACACAGCACGAGCTCTGCAACTGCACAGCAGACGTGTTTACACAGAGCTGAGGCGTAACCACCAAACACACCCCGAAAAAGCACCCAGAACGCAACAAACCCTTCCAATGACCACAGCTGCAACACTAGATCCACAGACACAGCCAACTGTCCGCAGCGACAACTGCTCAGCCCCACGGGTGCTGTCGTAACCAGAGAATAATCAGAAAACCGACAGATGACACTCCAAAACCACTGTATAACTGTGGATGACAAAGAGGGATCCTTGCACTTTTACAAAGAAAGCCTACAAATGCGACTTTTTGTGTAGCTATGCTATGAAGAACTATTTTTAAGTTTTTAAGATATTTTAAGCAAACGATCAAGAATTGTAGTCAAATTGTAGTCATCTTTTTCTCTCATCGAAAGAAAAATAAGAATGTAAATGAGTTATTTCTGGCATAAACTCTAAAAAAAATGCTCAGTTGTTTTAACTCAACGTTGGGTCAAAAAGGGATAAACCAGCCAGACCTCATGAGGAAACGCAAGTATTTACGTTTTGTCAGTTTAGTAGCTAATTCATGAGTTTAGTGGTGTGAAAATGTACGCTTTCAAAAAGGAGGCGTGGCACCAAACCACACCCCTAAACTCAAGCAAATCATAATACATTGGACGAATGAGATCGTAGGAATTCATATCAATTAGCTACTAAATTAGAAAGTTACGAATTGCTGTGAGATAGCGTTGGATAAAGCCAATTATTTGGTTAATTTAATTCAAATTAAATTTAAATAACATTTTAAACCCCGACTGTTCATAACTGACTCAACATCGGCTTAAAACGACACAGAGTACAAAAAAAAATAATTCTGGGTCAAATATAGGCAAACCCAACGTTGGATTAATTTTTTCAATTAAATTTAAATGGAATTGCCATGAGATAGCGTTAGATAAACCCAACCATTTGGTTAATTTAATTCCAATTAAATTTAAATAACGTTCAACCCCTATTGTTCATATCTGACCCAACATTGGCTTAAAACGAAAGTGCAATGTTTACATCTTTTTTCCACTGCAAGTAAGCAGTCAGAATATCTTCAAGAAAACATCTAGGGCCGGGCAGTATATATCATAATTATCGCAATATCTCAAATATGCATATCCAATGCAACCTTTCAGTGATTCGTAATTTTTCGATTTAGTGACTAATTTGTATTTATTTTGGGGCACGACTCCATTTAAAAATCTTACGTTTTTGAACATATGAAATCATATGGATCTGTACAAATTAGCTACTTTTCTGACAGTTCGTAAAAATTGTTACGTTTCCTTGTAAGATTGGTCTTGCATATCCCGATATACATATCGCAATGGTTTAGAATAAACAGGAAAATCCCTTTATTACAGCTGATGGCAAGGTTTGACTGAAACAAGCATACTAATGTGACGTTTTGTGTAGCTATGCTATGAAGAACTATTTCTAGTTCCTCAACGATCCTTTTAGTGAACACTTTCAGTTCAGAAAAATACTAAATTGTAGTATAAAGACAATTTTAGTCATCTTTTTCCACTATAAAGAAGCTGTGAGAGTATCAACAAGATACCATCTAGGTCTGCGCAATTTGTATTGAAATATTGCAAATGTGTCTATCCAGCGCAAGTTCACAACAATTCGTAACTTTTAGATTTAGATTTAGTAGCTAATTTGCATTTATTTGTAAGATCTCATTCATTCATTTTAATTTGATTTGCTCATCCCCCAGTGTGGAGTAGAGTTTGGGGGAAGGCCTCCATTTAAAAATCGTACATTTTTATGCACATGAAATCATATGAATTTGTACGAATTAGCTACTTTTCAGACATTTAGTAAAATAGCTATGTTTCCTCATGAGACTGGCCTGGCATTTCGCAATATACATATCGTAATGGTTTGCAACAATGTTTGATCATTGCACTTTTTGAAAGAACCTCTACAAATGTGACTTTTTGTATAGCTATGCTATGAAGAACTATTTTTAGGTCCTCAAAGATTCTTTCGGTGAACACTTATAGTTCGTTAAAAACTTGTTTGTATTGTTTGAAGCAAAAAGAGCATTTTAGTCCTATTTTTCCACTATAAATAAGCTGTGAGAATATCTTCCTGAAACGATCTAGGATGCGCAATACTTATCAAAAAGGAAATATTGCAAATGTGCATATCCAACGCAATCTCACTGCAATTCGTAGCTTTTTGATTTGGTGGCTTATTTGTATTTATTTGTAGAATTTCATTCATTCAAGTATGACTATCTCATCCCCTAGTGTGGGGTAGGGTTTGGGGGCACGCCTCTATTTAAAAAATCTTACGTTTTTATAGGTATGAAATCATATAAATTTGTACGAATTAGCTACTTTTTTGACAATTCGTAAAATAGTTACATTTCCTCGCGAAATCAGCATATTGCAATGGTTTGCAATAAAGGAGTGATTTAATACAAAACTGTGTACATCGTAATATCGTGAATAATAAATATCGTAATAAATATAGCATTATCATTCAATTGCAATTTTCCTCAATATCGCACAGCTCTAGAACCATCAAACCTACTAAAAAAAACTTTATTGCATGTCGTATGGTATTTTAAAGTGTCCAAAAATTGTGTTGCATTCTCCTACAACAGGTTTAAATGCATTTAATCTAAAAAAAAACATCCACATTTTCTAAAAATATGAGTTTAATATTAGAATCATTTTGCGATGATTTCGATTCAGTTCAGGTCTGCAAACTCCTCCCCCTTCCATAAGCCAACCCTGCTCTGATTGGTCAGCTAACCAAGTGTGTTTTGATAGGGTTTTCCCTGTCGGAAACATTCGGTGTTCATTTTTCTTAGGTAGAATAACTTGATTATGTTGATGTAGATCAGTAGCATACAAAAGATTCAAAAATAAAATGATTCATTAATTCGATTCAATTTTAAAGCCAATATCTTTATTTATTGTGTGCTTTTTTGATTATAATCTTTGAACACTCCTAACGTTGCAAACTGCAACAAGATGTTGTTCTAAAATCATATATGACCTGCTCTTTAACAGTGTATACAGTGAGCAAGCAAGCGTTGGTGGACCAAATAAGTGACGAATCACATTCTCTTATGTCACTTCAGATGATCATAAGCAAGCGTCTGACCTTTCTGATGTCATTTGCTGTAAATTTCTCAAGCAGAGCCATTTAGAGCCGGTCCCACTCCCATTCCTCATACAGTCACTACCCATCATGCCATGACACATTCGTAATTGCTGGCAATGGCGCCCTGCAAGAGTCTAATCCCTGTGGGCTGGAGTCAGACAGCCACAGCATTGTATCGGGATCATAATAGGACAGAACAATGACACTGGAACAAAAATGGATCTGAGATAATTAGTCAGATTTGATCGCCGTGACCTCGCATATTCTGAATTCATAAATACTGACGACAAACTAGAACAATACTTTACAAATAGTGTCAAAACTATTTCAAAATATGGTTTACATTGCCCAAAACATACACAGAAACATGGGACGCCCTTATTTGGAAACTAGTGGTGATGTTTGGTACTGTGCCCTAATAAAATATTACTGAAAGCTCATTTTTTTGCGATATTAACTTCCAATTTGGAATATAATTAGTTTAGATATTTAGTTTTGATTTTATTTCAAATCTATACTTTACAAATAATGTCAAAACTGTTATAAAAATATGGTTTACATTGCCCAAAACATACACAAAATAAGGGGGCGCCCTTATATGGTCACTAAAGGTAACTAGTGGTGATGTTTGGTACTGCGCCCTAATAAAATAATACTGAAAGCTCATTTCTTGAGATATCAACTTTAAATTTGGAATATAATTGGCTCAGATATTTAGCTTTGATTTTATGGCTATTCTATACTTTAAAAATAATGTAAAAAAAAATAAATATGGTTTACATCCCTCAAGACACACACAGAAATAGGGGTGCCCTTATATGGAAACTAGTGGTGATGTTTGGTACTGCGCCCTAGTCAAATATTACTGAAAGCTCGTTTTTTTAGATATCAACTTTAAATTTGGAATATAATTGGTTCAGATATTTAGTTTTGATTTTACGTCAATTAAATACTTTACAAATATTGTCAAAACTATTAAAAAATATGATTCCCATTCCTCAAAACATACACAGAAACAGAGGCCACCCTTATATGGTCACCAAAGGAAACTAGTGGTGATGTTTGGTATTGCGCCCAAATTTTTTGCGATATCAACTTCAAATTTAGAATATAATTGGCTCAGATATTTTGCTTTGACTTTATTTCAATTCTATACTTAACAAATGATGTCAAAACTATTATAAAAATATGGTTTACATTGCCCAAAACATACACAAAAATAGGGGGCGCCCTTATATGGTCACTAAAGGTAACTAGTGGTGATGTTTGCGCCCTTATAAAATATTACTGAAAGCTCATTTCTTGAGATAACAACTTTAAATTTGGAATATAATTGGCTCAGATATTTAGCTTTGATTTGACATCAAATTTTATACTTTACAAATGTTAAAACTATTATAAAAAAAATATGATTTACATTTCCCAAAACATACACAGAAATAGGGGACGCCCTTATATGCTCAACAAAGGAAACTAGTGGTGATGTTTGGTACTGCGCCCTAATAAAATGTTACTGAAAGCTCATTTTTTGAAATATCAACTTCAAATTTGGAATATAATTGGCTCAGATATTTAGCTTTGATTTTATGGCTATTCTATACTTTACAAATAATGTAAAACAAATTAAATATGGTTTACATCCCTCAAGACACACACAGAAATAGTGGTGCCCTTATATGGAAACTAGTGGTGATGTTTGGTACTGCGCCCTAGTCAAATATTACAGAAAACTCATTTTTTGAGATTTCAACTTTAAATTTGGAATATAATTGGTTTACATATTTAGTTTTGATTTTACGTCAATTAAATACTTTACAAATATTGTCAAAACTATTAAAAAATATGATTCCCATTCCTCAAAACATGCACAGAAACAGAGGCCACCCTTATATGGTCACCAAAGCAAACTATTGGTGATGTTTGGTACTGCGCCCAAACAACATATTACTGAAAGCTAATTTTTTGCGATATCAACTTCAAATTTAGAATATAATTGGCTCAGATATTTTGCTTTGACTTTATTTCAATTCTATACTTAACAAATGATGTCAAAAACTATTATAAAAATATGGTTTACATTGCCCAAAACATACACAAAAATAGGGGGCGCCCTTATATGGTCACTAAAGGTAACTAGTGGTGATGTTTGCGCCCTTATAAAATATTACTGAAAGCTCATTTCTTGAGATATCAGCTTTAAATTTGGAATATAATTGGCTCAGATATTTAGCTTTGATTTGACATCAAATTTCATACTTTACAAATGTTAAAACTATTATAAAAAAATATGATTTACATTTCCCAAAACATACACAGACACAGGGGACGCCCTTAAATGGTCAACAATGGAAACTAGTGATGATGTTTGGTACTGCGCCCTACGAAAATTGTACTGAAAGCTCATTTTTTGAGATATCAACCTCAAATTTGGAATATAATTGGCTCAGATATTTAGCTTTGATTTTATGGCTATTCTATACTTTACAAATAATGTAAAAAAAATTAAATATGGTTTACATCCCTCAAGACACACACAGAAATAGGGGTGCCCTTATATGAAAACTAGTGGTGATGTTTGGTACTGCGCCCTAGTCAAATATTACTGAAAGCTCGTTTTTTGAGATGTCAACTTTAAATTTGGAATATAATAGATGTTTAGTTTTGATTTCATTTCAAAACTATACTTTACAAATAATGTCAAAACTATTGTTAAAACTTTTTAAAAAATATGATTCCCATTCCTCAAAACATACACAGAAACAGAGGGCACCCTTATATGGTCACCAAATGAAACTAGAGGTGATGATTGGTACTGCGCCCAAACAACATATTACTGAAAGCTCATTTTATGAGATATCAACTTCAAATTTGGAATATAATAGATGTTTAGTTTTGATTTCATTTCAAAACTATACTTTAAAAATAATGTCAAAACTATTCTAAAAATATGATTTACATTGCCCAAAACCTAACACAGAACAAGAGGGCGCCTTATATGGAAACTAGTGGTGATGATTGGTACTGAGCCCTAATAAAATATTACTGAAAGCTCATTTTTTGAGATATCAACTTCAAATTTGGCCTAGAAATGGATAAAATATTTATTTTTGATTTTACGTCATTTTTATACTTTACAAATAATGTCAAAAATATTTTAAAATAATGTCAAAAATATTTTAAAATGTATGATTCGCATGCCTCAAAACATGAAATAGGGGGCAGCCTTATATGTTCACCAAAGAAAACTGGTGTTGATGTTTGGTACTGCGCCCTAATCAAATATAAATGAAAGCTCCGTTTTTTTGAGATATCAACTTTAAATCTGGTATATAATTGGTTCAGATATTTAGTTTGGATTTTAATGTCAATTTTAGGCTAAAACAGGTTTTGTTAAATACATATTTTATGTAATATATTAAATATGTATTTACTGTTTTATTATTTTAATAAACATAAAGGAACATAACTTCTGTTTTATTACACTTTTTGAACATTTCACCCCTTTACAATCTGACTAGTGTAAAACTGTTGTTTTGAAACAGAAATGCATATAAAATATTGAGATTTGTTCGCTATATTCTGAATTCATACATACTGACGGCTTACTAGAAATACCACTCACTTTTCTTTGCTATATTTATAAAAGCGCTTTCCATAATCATACACAAAAAATCCCAGACAAAAGCAGAGGAGACAGATCTGAGAGGAGCTGTGGTGGCCGCAGGGGGCTGAAGCATCCGTCTTAAACCCTTTTGTGTGCCGAGGAGAGAGAAGGCAACTATTAAGCAAGACAATAGGACGGACTGACTTACAAAGCCAAGATTTAGCAGCAGGAGAAGGCAAACCGACCCGCACCTGCTGCGAAACGCAACATTCGGACTCCATGGATTCGAGAACAAGCCAATGCCAAAAAAAAAAAAAACACACACACACCCTGTTGATTTCCATTGAGCTACTCTATGAGAAGAAGAAAATGTGAAACTAATAAAAAAAAAGGGTGCACAATGAGTGGATCATTTCTAAAGTCAAAATCCGGCTCAGATTAATCTCCATGGATTTTTTTTTATAGTATATAGAGAAAGCTCGATACTTCACAGTGGACTATTGAATGATATTGAGCTGCTGGTTGTTAACCGCTCTGTATTTCATCGAAACGAGCGGATAAACTGCACCAGAGGGCTTGCATTTTGGCAGGTTGGTTGGTTTAATTAATGCAGTATCATTAGTCTATATGAGGTCTGGCCTTTCCTTAAAGAGACAGTACATTGAACATTTGAAAAAAAGCCCTCGTCTTTTCCCCTACGCTCAAGCAGGTGCAAACTTTTAGGACATTAATACATAGTTTGAACACAAAACAAGATATAAGAGGGGGGGAAATCAATGACATCACAGTAGAAATGAAACATTAAGGAGTCCAATGGCTGTTTTTCGAAAACATTCTTCAGATTATCTTCCTTTGTGTTCAACAGATACTCAAACAGGTTTGGCACAAGTGCAGGATGAGTAAATGATGATTTTTGGGTGAATTAAATAAGTCATCCGACAGTTTTAAACACATCTAATTACACTTAAATATATGTACACACTGAAAAAAAATATTCAGAAATGATTCCTTGGATTAACTAAATTTTTTTAACATTAATTTAGTTTGTTTATTTATTTATATAGCACTTATATTTAAGTAATTTAAGCAATATATATATATATATATATATATATATATATATATATATATATATATATATATATATATATATATTATATATATATATATTATTATATATTATTTATATATTAAGTGGCTGTAAACTATTTATTTGGGCTGAATTTAAACAAACAAATTAAGTATATTTTTATTAAATTTAATTTGTATAAATTCAACACAAATAAATTGTTTACAACAGTTTTGCAGACATCATTTTTTTTTCCAGTGTATGACTCAAAATGATATTGCTAATCTACATAAATGTGCACCGGCTATTATATGATGTAGCCTATACTATGAGTTTCTATAGATTATACGCCTATATGGACCAAACAATTCAATTCTGAATGTTCCAAAAGCGTGAATATATTAAGTGAAGCGGGCGGGTGAATATAATGTGTGTGTGTGTGTGTGTGTGTGAGTGTGTGTGTGTGTCGGGCGGGTGGAGGAGACGCAGAACAAAAGACTCCAGTGAACAAACGAGGGGAAAGTTTCACGCACAAAAAGCCATGCCAAGCACGAAAAACCGAGCTATGCTTCGTGTGTCAGTGCGATATGGGCTTTCTGAAGGACTGTCCGTGTTGAAATCCGCCAACATTACGAGTGGGTTTGCCGTCGCCGCCCAGACATCCACCATTGAGGCGCTCTGAACACGGCATATATGAAATAACCACACTGTGATAGCGTGTTTAACCCTATAAATCAAACCGGTGTGAAACCTGCTCGCTTCGGCGGCATTTCCATCCATAGGACGATCTCATTTATTCCGCCGGTGCTCCCATTATAATGAGCGAGGCGAACAAGAGCTCATAAATATTCATTTACATATCAATGCGCCCGTCGTAAATCACTCCGCTGAATGAAAAGCGCTTCTTATACTGACACTGACAATCATTGATGGGGTTAATTAGTTGTGGGAGAATTAAAAATGAATCTTACCGAGTCTACAGCAGTTTTGTCCTCCAGCAACGCCCAATCGGTACTCGCGTCTCCTCCCGTTTATTTTGTTGGATCTTCTCCCTCTCTCTCTCTCTCTCTCCGAGCGGAACCGGCTGCTCAGCTGTTGAGAATGTGGAAAGAACCGGCAAACAAATGTTGCGGTGATAACACCCAGCAGACTGGAGCTGTACGTGAGGCTGACAGACTGAAGAGTCTACCGGCGGTAAAAGAGATGCGCGTCTCCTGGCAGCAGCGAATGAAACGGCGCACACGCGCGCGCACACATACACACACGCACACTCTCTCTTTGCGGTCCCGGACGAGCATTGAAAAGGATGAAAAGCGGCTTCGGTTTCTCTTGGCCGTGGCCAATCAGAGCTCGGGCTGAGATTTATGCAAATGAGGGATGATGTCATCGCACAGGCCACCCCGCGTTCTTTCTTTTCGCGCCATCCCTCTTCTATTCAGCCGCAGCCCCGCCCCCTTCTTCCCGCCGCTTCTGTTCACTTTCACCGATTACCAGAGACTCACACACTAACACCATTACACACTTGTTTGCTTGTGGAGCAGGCTATAGCATACACTGTTAAAATATCGGTAAACATCCTTTCACATTTATGTTTTTAGGTTGTTTGTTTATACTTTTGAACTGCATTATCAGTCACTTTTGACCCCAAAGATCTAAAAAGAGACTTTTATGAACATTTTTAATTGTTTAAATTAATATTTTGTCATTAAAATGTTAATAAAAGTCACTTTGTTAAACTATAGAGCTGATTTTTCAACGTCAAAAGTAAAATCAACATCCCGTGATGCAATTTACTACTGTAAAAAAACCAAAAACACTTGAAAATTACAAAATATATATGTGTTTAGTGTATTTAAAGGACAAGAAAGGTATTTTTTATATATTTTGATTATCAAATCTGAATCAAATAACTCAACATTAAACAACAAAAAAGACCCACTAAAAAATAAACAACATTAACTTTAGAGATATTTTAACTAAAGCCGCAAAAAACTAAACAAAGTGAAAACATGTTACTATTATAAAATATAAAAATGAATGGAGTTTTTGGCATTTTGTATTTCTGATAAATTAATTTTAATATTTTTTAACCCTTTGATGCACTACATCGGTCTAAAGTGACCCGTCTAAGTTTATTTTTTCTATATCTATTTTAAAGCTTGTGCATTAAAGTGTTAAACAAGTAAAGTAAAATAAAATAAAATAAATATGGTAAATTGCTTAGAGCATTGCCATACTAAGTTTAAATTATTAAACAATACTTCTAAATTCTAAAATGGTATAAACCTTTAAAAAAGAAGGGGGGGGGGGCGACAAATTATGCAAAACAGTATTTAAAAAGAATACAAAAATTAAACAGTAGCCTATAATAATACAATAATAATGACGATAATAATAATAATAATAATAATAAAAATAAAGAGAAAACAGATTAGCTTTTTTTTCTTCTTTTCCTTGATTTTTAGAAATATTAAATCAGTTTTGTTTGGATTATTATATTTAATGTGGTTTAATCTGGTCAGTTGTTAATAATAGGAGTTTTTTTTTACTTTATTTAATTAGTTTAAAGTTTAATTAGTTAAAAAAAACTAGTTTAATTATTATTAAACTTTAATGTTCATTATTTTTAATGGTTTAGAGGAATCTTAAAGTCTGCATAAAACAAGTTTTTACATCCACTTGAAACTGTCCTGAAATGTGAAAAAAGGGACTTCATTTCTATCTTTAGGAACTGATTGGCTTGTTAGAAGATGTGCGTTGCTAACAAAATTAATGACTGATGAATGGATGAAAGCAGGGCAGAAATTAGATAATCCACTCATAACCCTGGCTTAAATGACCGATTGCCCCGCCCTGAAGAATTAATAGCTCCGCCCTAAAGGAGTGATAGCTCCACCCCAATTGACTGAAAGTCCCTCCCTAAAGGACTGATAGCCACACCCCCTAAAAAACTGATAGCTCCGCTCTAAAAGATTGATACCTTACCCTAAAGGACTGATAGCTCCACCCTGGAGGACCGAGAACTAAATGACTGATAGACCTGCCCTAAAGGACTGAGACCCTGCCCTAAGTGACGGAGAGCCACACCAGAAAATGACTGATAGCCCCGCCCCTAAAGGACTGATAGCCCTGCCCTTAAGGACAGATAGCCCCTCCCTAAATGACTGATAACCCCTCCCTAAAGGAATGATAGCCCCTCCCTAAGGAACTGATAGCTCCTCCCTAAAGAACTGATAGCCCCTCCCTAATGGAATGATAGCCCCTCCATAAGGATCTGATAGCTCCTCCCTAAAGGACTGATAGCCCCTCCCTAAAAGACTAATAGCTCCACCCTAAAAAACTGATAGCTCTTCCCTAAAGGACTGATAGCCCCTCCCTAAAAGACTGATAGCTTTGCCCTAAAGGACAGATAGCTCCACCCTGGAGGACTGAGGGCTAAAGGACAGATAGACCTGCCCTAAAAGGCTGATAGCCCTGCCCTAAAGGACTGAGACCCTGCCCTAAGTGACGGAGAGCCACACCAGAAAATGACTAATAGCCCCGCCCCCTAATGGACTGATAGACCTGTCCTAAAAGGCTGATAGCCCCGCCCTAAAGGACTGAGACCCTGCCCTAGGTGACGGAGAGCCACACCAGAAAATGACTAATAGCCCCGCCCCCTAATGGACTGATAGACCTGTCCTAAAAGGCTGATAGCCCCGCCCTAAAGGACTGATAGCCCCTCCCTAAAAGACTGATAGCTTTGCCCTAAAGGACTGATAGCTCCACCCTGGAGGACTGAGGGCTAAAGGACAGATAGACCTGCCCTAAAAGGCTGATAGCCCCGCCCTATAGGACTGAGACCCTGCCCTAAGTGATGGAGAGCCACACCAGAAAATGACTAATAGCCCCGCCCCTAAAGGACTGATAGCCCTGCCCTAAAGGAATGATAGCCCCTCCCTAAGGAACTGATAGCTCCGCCCTAAAGGGCTAATAGCCCCTCCCTAAAAGAATGATAGCCCCTCCATACAAGTGGTGCTCGCTGCAGAGCCATTTGAGGAGAGCTGAGCTCCAGAGAGGGGGAGCTTAAACTTGAGCTCCACCTTTTTTGCACTTCTTCTACGAGTGATGTCACTGGGGGTAGGGTTAGGGGTGGGGTTGGTGTACGCATTAAAACAGCTTACAGGAGGAGGAGCGACAGCTCATGCTCCCCCTCTCTGGAGCTCACCTCTCCTCAAATGGCTCTGCAGCGAGCACCCTCTCCCTCCATAAGGAACTGATAGCTCCTCCCTAAAGGACTGGTAGCCCCTCCCTAAAAGACTAATAGCTTCGCCCTAAAAACTGATAGCTCTTCCCTAAAAGACTGATAGCCCCGCCCTAAAGGACTGACAGCTCCTCTGTAAAGGCATTTCATGTGACCAGAAGTGCAGAAAATGGATTTTGATCAAAGATTATGAGGGAAAATGAATTTACACTAAATAATGAAGTGTGCAGATACTGTAGCAAGCACTACTATATAGATACAGAAATAAGAGGAGTACAGTTTGATTTCATGCCGTTTCGTTTAAACTCAACCCGCTCTCACTTTCCTCCTCTAACCCCCTTGAGTTTTCATCAATGTGAAAGAAGGTGTGAAATCTGCGCTGAGATCAGCCTGTAAGCTTGTTTTCTGCAGGATGATCCGCAGCGCCGCCGCTCGCAGACAACTCTTTGTCTAGTTTTGTGTCTGGGTTTTCAGCGTGTCTGTCTGTCCGTCTGATTTTCTGTCTGTCTGCTTTTCTGACGAACAAAGCTGCAAGCAAACATTCCTCCATGCACAGAAGACTGCTGCTGTATTTATTCTCAGTGGTTTCTTTCTGGTCCTGTGAGGCTCTCTGATCAATTACAGTCTAACAACACTGTCTGAAAATAAACCACACTCACTTACAGCACTCAAAACATTTGCTTGGACAGTGTCTGAAATCTTTCAGATGCTCCGAATCCTAAAATATAAGCATCCTCATTGGAAGGAGACTATCCTACAGTTTAATGCTGTGTTCACACCAGACGCGGAACGCTCGGATAAATCTTTTATTCACGCATAAATAGACGCGTGAACTTTTTGAAATTACTCGCTTCATTTGCGCGCCAAATCCGCTTCAAATTTGCGTATCAAAATCTGCTTTATTAGCACATCAAAATCTGCTTCATTCATGTTTCAAAATCCGTTTCATCCACGCGTCAAAATCCGTTTTACACCTGCATCAAAATCCGCTTCATTCACGTGTCAAAATCTGCTTTTTTCACGCGTCCAAATCCGCTTCATTCACGCGTCAAAATCCGCTTTATTCGTGCGTCAAAATCTGCTCCATTCACGCATCAAAATTGGCTCCATTCACGCGTCAAAATCTGCTTCATTCACGCGTTCAAATCCGCTTTATTCATGCGTCAAAATCTGCTTCATTCACGCATCAAAATCCGCTTCATTCACGCGTCAAAATCCGCTTCATTCACGCGTCAAAATCCGCTTTATTTGTGCGTCAAAATTCGCTTTATTTGTGCGTCAAAATCCACTTCATTCGGGCATCAAAATCCACTTCATTCGGGAATTAAAATCCACTTCATTCGGGCGTCAAAATACAATTCATTTGCACGTCAAAATCTGTTTCATTCGCGCGTCAACATTCGCTTAATTCGTGCATCAAAATCAGTTTCATTTCTGCTTTAAAATCGGTTTTATTCTTGCGCCAAAATTCGTTTTATTCACATGTCAAAATCCGCTTCATTCGTGCGCTAAAATCTGTTTCATTCGCACATCAAAATCCGGTTAATTCACGCATCAAAATCCACTTCATTCATGCGTAAAATCTGTTTAATTTGCACGTCAAAATCAGCTTCATTCACGCGTCAAAATCCGCTTCATTCACGCGTCAAAATCCGCTTCATTCACGCGTCAAAATTCGCTTTATTTGTGCGTCAAAATCCACTTCATTCGGGCATCAAAATCCACTTCATTCGGGAATTAAAATCCACTTCATTCGGGCGTCAAAATACAATTCATTTGCACGTCAAAATCTGTTTCATTCGCGCGTCAACATTCGCTTAATTCGTGCATCAAAATCAGTTTCATTTCTGCTTCAAAATCGGTTTTATTCTTGCGCCAAAATTCGTTTTATTCACATGTCAAAATCCGCTTCATTCGTGCGCTAAAATCTGTTTCATTCGCACATCAAAATCCGCTTAATTCACGCATCAAAATCCACTTCATTCATGCGTAAAATCTGTTTAATTTGCACGTCAAAATCCGCTTCATTCACGCGTCAAAATCCGCTTCATTCACGCGTCAAAATCCGCTTCATTCACGCGTCAAAATTCGCTTTATTTGTGCGTCAAAATCCACTTCATTCGGGAATTAAAATCCACTTCATTCGGGTGTCAAAATACAATTCATTTGCACGTCAAAATCTGTTTCATTCGCGCGTCAACATTCGCTTAATTCGTGCATCAAAATCAGTTTCATTTCTGCTTCAAAATCGGTTTTATTCTTGCGCCAAAATTCGTTTTATTCACATGTCAAAATCCGCTTCATTCGTGCGCTAAAATCTGTTTCATTCGCACATCAAAATCCGCTTAATTCACGCATCAAAATCCACTTCATTCATGCGTAAAATCTGTTTAATTTGCACGTCAAAATCAGCTTCATTCACGCGTCAAAATCCGCTTCATTCACGCGTCAAAATCCACTTCATTCGGGAATTAAAATCCACTTCATTCGGGCGTCAAAATACAATTCATTTGCACGTCAAAATCTGTTTCATTCGCGCGTCAACATTCGCTTAATTCGTGCATCAAAATCAGTTTCATTTCTGCTTCAAAATCGGTTTTATTCTTGCGCCAAAATTCGTTTTATTCACATGTCAAAATCCGCTTCATTCGTGCGCTAAAATCTGTTTCATTCGCACATCAAAATCCGGTTAATTCACGCATCAAAATCCACTTCATTCATGCGTAAAATCTGTTTAATTTGCACGTCAAAATCAGCTTCATTCACGCGTCAAAATCCGCTTCATTCACGCGTCAAAATCCGCTTCATTCACGCGTCAAAATTCGCTTTATTTGTGCGTCAAAATCCACTTCATTCGGGCATCAAAATCCACTTCATTCGGGAATTAAAATCCACTTCATTCGGGCGTCAAAATACAATTCATTTGCACGTCAAAATCTGTTTCATTCGCGCGTCAACATTCACTTAATTCGTGCATCAAAATCAGTTTCATTTCTGCTTCAAAATCGGTTTTATTCTTGCGCCAAAATTCGTTTTATTCACATGTCAAAATCCGCTTCATTCGTGCGCTAAAATCTGTTTCATTCGCACATCAAAATCCGCTTAATTCACGCATCAAAATCCACTTCATTCATGCGTAAAATCTGTTTAATTTGCACGTCAAAATCCGCTTCATTCACGCGTCAAAATCCGCTTCATTCACGCGTCAAAATCCGCTTCATTCACGCGTCAAAATTCGCTTTATTTGTGCGTCAAAATCCACTTCATTCGGGAATTAAAATCCACTTCATTCGGGTGTCAAAATACAATTCATTTGCACGTCAAAATCTGTTTCATTCGCGCGTCAACATTCGCTTAATTCGTGCATCAAAATCAGTTTCATTTCTGCTTCAAAATCGGTTTTATTCTTGCGCCAAAATTCGTTTTATTCACATGTCAAAATCCGCTTCATTCGTGCGCTAAAATCTGTTTCATTCGCACATCAAAATCCGCTTAATTCACGCATCAAAATCCACTTCATTCATGCGTAAAATCTGTTTAATTTGCACGTCAAAATCAGCTTCATTCACGCGTCAAAATCCGCTTCATTCACGCGTCAAAATCCACTTCATTCGGGAATTAAAATCCACTTCATTCGGGCGTCAAAATACAATTCATTTGCACGTCAAAATCTGTTTCATTCGCGCGTCAACATTCGCTTAATTCGTGCATCAAAATCAGTTTCATTTCTGCTTCAAAATCGGTTTTATTCTTGCGCCAAAATTCGTTTTATTCACATGTCAAAATCCGCTTCATTCGTGCGCTAAAATCTGTTTCATTCGCACATCAAAATCCGTTTAATTCACGCATCAAAATCCACTTCATTCATGCGTAAAATCTGTTTAATTTGCACGTCAAAATCTGCTTCATTCATGTGTCCAAATCCGTTTCATTAGCGCGTCAAAGTTTGCTTTATTCGCGCATTAAAATCCGCTTTATTCGTGCGTCAAAATCCACTTCATTCGCGCGGCAAAATCTGCTTTATTCGCGCGTCAAATTCACTTCAGAGCAGACGCGGATTTGCGTTATGGGCAGGGCTTTTGTCTGTCTAGTGACTGTAGCTTCGTTGCTAAATGGCTAACATGGATTTTATTGAGAATAGATGCGTTTATGAGTTTATGAAAGCTGAAAAACAGCGTTGATTCCTTTGAAACAGTGTCTGAGTCCACTAGATTCTTTTAGAGGTGCACCAGCTCTGCGGCCTCATAAACTCCTCCAGAAACTTAACCTGGATGATGGAGGCTTTCAGCGGTGCTTCTGACTGAGCCAAGCCCAGTTTGATGAACTGTTGTCGGTGTGTGCAGGAGGATTTCCCCCAGGACACCAACAACAGGCGCTACGACATTATCACGCCCCCACAAGAGCAAGCTCCTGATTGGTTAACACTGTTCGAATGTTCGCTGAAGTTCAGATTTTCGAACTCGAGCAATTCGATACACACACACATACATACACACATATATATATATATATATATATATATATATATATATATATATATATATATATATATATATATATATATACACACACACACATATATAAATCATATAGAACAAAGAGTTTCACTTGCCTTTCACGTATTAAATGGTAAATGTATGGCATACAGTAAATGCCAAAACAAATCAAAACTTTACTGCAATATTTTAGCCTGCACTACAGCAGAACATACATGCATTCTGAATAATCAGTTCTTATCTGCCTACATATAAATGTAAATCTGCTCCAGATAAAGCATATGAAGCCTTGCAGAAGTGAACAGGATGAATGACAGCATGAAATCTGCAGTAAAAGATATGCAAATCATCCAATCAGATCTCCGGCCTCCTCATTTGCCTGCATGTCTTCAACATCCAATGCAAAAAGCCTTTTATGAGCCAACAGGTGCCATTAAAGCCTCCAGTATGACATCATCGCTGCCCTCCTGGTGATGTCATGAGCTCGGCGACACAACAAAATAAAGGGGTGTAATCTGAGAGAGCGAGCGGCTGACAGACGTCCAGAAACACACACAAAGGGAGGAAATATCCTGACCCCTTCAGCAGGAGACGTCCCGCACCGGCAGGAAGAGGCGGAGCTTTGGAGCCGCCAACACTTCCTGCGCCTATTTAATCTGATTGTGTTTCTTGCTCAGTACCAGCGATCGGCAATGCAGCTGGGCAACACGGCACAGGAACACTGGCACACTGTCAAGCACACACACAAGCCCCAGCTAGAGACATGACAGGAACCAACACACCCCAAAACAAAAGCTGCTTTCTGTTTTCGGAAAAGGCAGAGCGGAGGGCACAGGCTGTACAAAGATCAACTGATTAGACTGTATAAATCACATATTATACATTACAATTCTGGGGCAAAGCAGTGGCTCAGTAGGTAGTGCTGTCGCCTCACAGCAAGAAGGTCGCTGGTTCGAGACTTGGCTTAGTTGCCGTTTCTGTGTGGAGTTTGCATGTTGTCCCTGCGTTTGCGTGGGTTTCCACCGGGTGCTCCGGTTTCCCCCACAGTCCAAAGACATGCGGTACAGGTGAATTGGGTAGGTTAAATTGTCCGTAGTGTATGGGTGGCTGTGTGTGTGAATGTGTGTGTGGATGTTTTCCAGAGATGGGTTTTGGCTGGAAGGGCATTCGCTTGCTGGATAAGTTGGCGGTTCATTCCGCTGTGGCAACCCCGGATTAATAAACGGACTAAGCTGACAAGAAAATGAATGAATGAATGAATGAATGAATCAATTCCACAAGCATAGCACAAGCTATGCGAATTAAACGTATACATAAACCTGGAATTTGGCCTAAAACACAACAAATCAAGCAGCGTTTTCCAATGAGAAACAAAAGATCATCGCTTCCTGATAAACTGGAGCAGATATCAGTCAGAGAAATGGAGTTTAGTGTGTTGGGATTCGCCACTGTGGTGTTTTTCTTCTCTAATAAACGAGTTGCGCCTCAGAAGACGAAATGCAATGAACGCGCTGAATGAATAATCTTCTAACACTGCTGCTGATCAGATGTTCCGACACAATCTCATGGCAATTCGTAACTTTTTCATTTAGTGGCTAATTCGTACGATCTAATTCGTACATTTTAGTACAATTTGCTCATCCCCCAATGACAGTTGGGTTTAGGGGTGGGGTTAGGTGCCACGCCTCCTTTTTAAAACCGTACAATTTCGTACGTCTGAACTCGTACGAATTAGCCACTAAACTGGCAAAACATAAAATACTTACGTTTTCTCGTGAGATCCGGCTGGATGTTCAGTAACTTCTTAAGAGTGTGAATCGGATCCCAATATCTAAAGCAGGTGTGCTCGAACTTGTTCTTATGAAGGGCCAAAAACCAACCTTGATTGAGGCTAGTGGGCCAAAGGTAAATATAGCTGGGTAATTTACCAATTTATTTATTAATGTTTAGAAATGACTACAAAACATTGCTTTATATTAACTATTACAGTATTTTTTTTTACATTTTATAATGAACGTATTGCATTCCATGTCCCAAGAGCCAGTTTCTGTGCCTGACGTTCGGGTTATCTTGGTCCTAACCTTCGACCACCACCTGTTCCACAATGCACCGACCCCTTACGGCTCCCCCTGCAGGTGGTGGGTTGCGGGAGGATGGTCCCCATGTCGCTCGTTCGGGGGCTAAGGGTTTGCTACCGAGTGTGACATGGCTGGGATGAGAATCAGCACCTCCAAGTCCGAGGCCAAGGTGGTTTGCCATCTCCAGGTTGGAGGAAAGTCCTTACCCCAGGTGGAGGAGTTTAAGTATCTCAGGGTTTTGTTCTTGAGTGAGGGAAGGATGGAACGTGAGATTGACAGGCAGATTAGTGCAGCGGCGGCATTGGTTGATGTACCGGTCTGTTTTGGTGAAGAAGGAGCTGAGCCGAAAGGCAAAGCTCTCGATTTACCGGTCAATCTACGTTCCTACTCTCACCTAAGGTCATGACCAAAAGGACAAGATCTCGGATACAAGCGGACGAAATGGGTTTCCTTCGAAGGGTGGCAGGGCGCACTCTCATGGATAGGATGAGGAGCTCTGACACCAGGGAGGAGCTCGGAGTAGAGCCGCTGCTCCTCCACATCAAGAGAAGTCAGCTGAGGTGGCTCTGTTTCAGATGCCTCCTGGACGCCTACCTTGGGAGGTGTTCCAGGCATGTCTCAACGGGAGGAGGCCTCGGGGAAGACCCAGGACAAGCTGGAGCGACTATGTCTCTTGGCTGGCCTGGGAACGTCTCTGGATCCCTCCGGAGGAGCTGGAGGAAGTATCTGGGGAGAGGGAAGTCTGGGGTTCTCTCCTAGGACTGCTGCCCTCGTGACCCGGCCCCGGAAAAGTGGCAGAAAATGAATGAATGAATGAAGAAATAAACGAATTAATGTATTACAGTAAAAACAAAACAATTTATAACAGAATTACACTAGTTTGTCCCTTGATTTGCTTGCCGATGTCTTCTGCAGTCTTTTATTCACAGAGTGACATTGTTTACATTGTTAAAAATCCGATTCATTTACATTTAAAGCATTTAATTACCGTTTGCTTTTTAGTAGCTCAGCAATAAAACAAACAAAAAAAGGTTGCGTCAAATTAGAAATGACGATCTCTGCACTCTAAAAAATATGGGGTTGTTTTTTCTACCCAAATCTTGGGTTGAGGCTTTTGGGTAATTTTGGGGGGTTATTTTCAGAGTCTTGGGTAGTTTCAACCCAGCTCTGTGGGTCAAATCAACTCACAGCAGAGCCTGACTGGTATACCACATATTGTGTACTTATTTGTTTAAATGCAATGAAAATAGTGCAACATAAACGCAGATTCTGTGCGTGTTCAGATGATCAAAATGAGATTTATGCTCTTAGTCAGACCTTTCTGAATTAAAAATGTCTACTAGCACCTTTTATACACCCTTAATCAAAGCTGCACATCCCCCACCGTACTTCAGAGTCAAAACAACACAACTGCTGGGTCATCTCTCGCAGGCATTTTTGGATCAAATTAACCTATTATTTAGGTAAAAAGTAGGCAATTATTGGGTAGAAAAACAAACCATTTATGGGGTTAAAAATAATAACCCAATTACTTGGGTTAATTTAACCCCTGATGTGTTCTGTCCCATATTTACCCAGCAGTGGGGTTAAAAACAACCCAATTTGGGTAGTTTTTAACCCTGTGTTTTTTAAAGTGTGTGTTAAAGTCATTCGCTCCAACCCTCTCCGTCATATTCACGCTCATCAGATGGGATGGTGGGCCAAATCAAAGCCTGTGGGCCCTACTTGGGCATCTCTGATCTAAAGTAAGCTTTCAGCAGCTAATATCAGACTATGATTTATTGTTTATTATGAAAATTGTTGCACATGCGCATATTCTGCTACAACATTACGAATCGCCTTCTCTCTCACAAAAAACACAGTGAGAAAAAAAAAAAAACGAGAGCAAACACTCTGAGAGTGTGTCGGCATTCATGCACGCGCACAACCCCTTCTGCACGGGTGGAGACGGCAGTGCATGCAAATCCTGCACTCAGATCGCACACACATGCACGCACGCACACACAGGTGCCGGTCTGCAAATGCAGGCGGGAGCGCGGTTACCCTGGAGACAGGAACATGCCGCCACTGCACCTGATTAACATTCCGCTTATGAACCATAATGAACATGATGCCTCAGTAACCCACATTAGCCTTTAGATGTAGTAAGGAAAAACATTACTCTTAACTACACTCTAAATAATGCTGGGTTATATGAACCAAGTTTTTTTTTTAGACAAAACACAATATTGCTGGGTTATTTTATAGACCTCAGTATATTTTACTGTTAAAGCAGGCCATCTTGTGCTCTCGAGAATGCGCGACTGATATGGCTACACTGGTGTTTTTGAACCATTTATAGTGTATTATGCTGTACATAGTATTTTACAACTGTTTATTAATGAATGCTGCAGCATACTGTAGTATTAACTATAGTGAGCTGATAAACTGCAGTAAATAGTCAACCGTAGTATACTTTAGGTTTTACTACAGTAACTACTATAGAATCACCACTACTGATTACTGTAGTTGTTGTGTTATCATAGCAACTATTGAATCACCACAACAGATTAATTACTAAAGTTGTTGTGTTGCCATGGCAACTACAGAATTAGCACAGCAGATTAATTACTGTAGTTGTTGTGTTACCACAGCAACCATAGAATCATCACAGCAGATTAATTACTATAGTTGTTGTGTTACCATAGCAACTACATAATCAGCACAGCAGAGCAGATTAATTACTGTAGTTGTGTTGCCATAGCAACATTTGAATCAACAAAAGATTAATTACTATAGCTGTTGTGTTACCATAGCAACATTAGAATCACCACAGCAGATTAATTACTATAGTTGTTGTTTTACCATAGCAACTACAGAATCAGCACAGCAGATTAATTACTATAGTTGTGTTACCATAGCAACATTAGAATCACCACAGCAGATTAATTACTATAGTTGTTGTGTTACCATAGCAACATTAGAATCACCACAGCAGATTAATTACTTTAGTTGTTGTGTTTCCATAGCAACATCAGAATCACCACAACAGATTAATTACTATAGTTGTTGTGTTACCATAGCAACTACATAATCAGCACAGCAGAGCAGATTAATTACTGTAGTTGTGTTGCCATAGCAACATTAGAATCAACAAAAGATTAATTACTATAGCTGTTGTGTTACCATAGCAACATTAGAATCACCACAGCAGATTAATTACTATAGTTGTTGTTTTACCATAACAACTACAGAATCAGCACAGCAGATTAATTACTATAGTTGTGTTACCATAGCAACATTAGAATCACCACAGCAGATTAATTACTATAGTTGTTGTGTTACCATAGCAACATTAGAATCACCACAGCAGATTAATTACTTTAGTTGTTGTGTTTCCATAGCAACATCAGAATCACCACAACAGATTAATTACTATAGTTGTTGTGTTACCATAGCAACATTAGAATCACCACAACAGATTAATTACTGTAGTTGTGTTATCATAGCAACTATAGAATCACCACAGAAGATTAATTACTATAGTTGTGTTACCATAGCAACAAAAGAATCACCACAGAAGATTAATTACAAGAGTCGTTGTGTTACCATAGCAACTATTGAATCACCACAACAGATTAATTACTAAAGTTGTTGTGTTACCATGGCAACTACAGAATTAGCACAGCAGATTAATTACTGTAGTTTTTGTGTTACCACAGCAACCATAGTATCAGCACAGCAGATTAATTACTGTAGTTGTTGTGTTGCCATAGCAACATTAGAATAAACAAAAAATAAATTACTATAGCTGTTGTGTTACCATAGCAACTATAGAATCACCACAGCAGATTAATTACTATAGTCGTTGTGTTACGATAGCAACTACAGAATCAGCACAGCAAATTAATCACTTTAGTTGTTGTGTTGCCATAGCAACATTAGAATCAACAAAAGATTAATTACTATAGCTGTTGTGTTACCGTAGCAACTACAGAATCACCACAGCAGATTATTTACTATAGTCGTTGTGTTACCATAGCAACCATAGAATCACCACAGCAGATTAATTACAAGTTGTTGTGTTACCATAGCAACTACAGAATCACCACAGCAGATTAATTACTATAGTCGCTGTGTTGCCATAGCAACTATAGCATCGCCACAACAGATTAATTACGGTAGTTGTTGTGTTACCATAGCAACATTAGAATCACTACAGCAGATTAATTACTATCGTTGTTGTGTTACCAAAACAACATTAGAATCACTATAGCATATTAATTATTAAAGTTGTTGCGTTACCATAGCAACTATAGAATCGTCAAAGCAGATTAATTACTATAGTTGTTGTGTTACCATAGAAACTACAGAATCACCACAGCAGATTAATTACTATAGGTGTTGGATTACCTTGGCAAATACAGCATGGCATTCTGGCTGTCTTTTGGGACTAACAACAATGTGAATGAAGAGAAACTGGTCTCGATTACACTTTATAATTTAAAGAGACAGTCCACCCCTTCCAAAATAAAACTGTCCTCATCAATAAACTAAAACGTTGATAAATTACTTTCTTCTGTTGAACACCAAACAAGATATTTTGAAGAATGTTCAAGCAAACAGTCATTGACATCAATAGAACACATGTTGGAGCATTTTCCCTCCAGCATTCTTCAATATATCCTCCTTTGTGTTCAACAGAAGAAAGTCAAACAGGAGGAAGTGATCACATCATTTGTGGATGAAATGTCCCTTTAAAAGGCACTTCCAGTAAAGCAGCGTAAACAAACGGCCTCAGCATGAAATATTCAGGGCAGAGGCGACAGACGGGCAGGTAACAGAGCACCTTTACTGCAGGACCTGGAGGAAACATCTCTCTTATCTCCTCAGGGAATCCAGCGTTGATTCTTTCTCTCCATCTGACGGTCGATGCTCTTCCTGCACTGAATAATGCATGTCAGTGTTAAGAGAAGTGACACTTCAGTCCCACTGACACATCTCATCTCATCGGTCGCCGACTCCAGGAAGGGCTGCTTTTCTCCTCAGACAGCCTAATGTCTGGCTTTGGCTTCAGAACACTGAACTCTGAGTCTTCATATGATGATGGTGGATGATGAGGATGTAATAATGATGACAATTTCTATGGAAGATTAAAGTGAAGAGATGCAAACTCAGAATTCCCATATATGTATAAAAAATATATATATATATATAAAATAATTCTGATGGGAAATAAAAGGTGGAATTGAGATTTAAACGTAAACTTAAAACTCCAATGGAAAAAAAAAAGTCAAAATTCTGATTATGCATACACACTCACCGGCCACTTTATTAGGTACACCTTACTAGTACTGTGTTGGACCGTCTTTTGCATTCAGAACTGCCTTAATCCTTCATGGCATAGATTTATCAAGCTACTGGAAATATTCCTCGGAGATTTTGCTCCATATTGACATGATAGCATCACACAGTTGCTGTAGATTTGTCGGCTGCACATCCATGATTTATATCTCTCGTTCCACCACATCCCAAAGGTGCTCTACTGGATTGAGATATGGTGATTGTGGAGGCCATTTTAGTTCAGTGAACTCATTGTCATGTTCAAGAAACCGGTCTGAGATGATTCACGCTTTATGACATGATGCGTTATCCTGCTGGAAGTAGCCTCAAAGTGGAATATTAAACATAAAAGTCCGAATTGAGAAACGCAAACTCAGAATTCTGATGGGGAATAAAAGTTGTAATTCGGATGTAAACAAATAGACTAGTGAGTCCCAATAGAGTCCCAAAGTGTAGGTAAAACCGCTATAGGAAATCCTCTGTACCTGTTTCAGTGGGTTTATTTAGTGAGTCTACCTTAATTAGCATTATACATTTTGTACTTGTTGTATTTTGTACTGTTTTTTTATTGCTTGTTTTAGTGAATGTCTGCAGCAATATGGCGTTGCCCATAACAAATCTCCTGTAAAGGACAATAAAGTTTTACTACTACTACTACTACTACTACTAAAGTACAAGTCAGAATTATGAGATTCAGGGCTCTATTTTGACGGTCCATGCGCAGAGCGCAAAACGCAGGGCGCAAACGCTTTCAGGGCGTGACAGAACACAGTTTTGCTAATTAAAGGACAGGAAAATCCGCTTTGCGCCGTGGCGCATGGTCTAAAAGGGTTGAGTTTATTTTCTTAATGAGTTATAGGTGTGTTTTGAGAATAAACCAATTAGAGTCTCATCTCCCATTCCCTTTAAGAGCCAGCTGCGTCACGCCAAGAGCGCATTCGCTATTTACAGGACGCAAAGTAAGTCTAAGTGGAAAAAATGAGCATTTCACAAGCAAACAGTTGACAGTTAAGAGTTTTTTAACAGAAAACTGTTAAACAGAGCATCTACTGCGTGAGAATGAGAGATAATGGATCTACTTTCACTTTCGCTCTTGGATAGGGAAACCTTTACGCACAGACATCAATTAGTCTATAAATAAATAATTTTGTTTGTTAAGCGCAAAGATTTGTTTCAAAACTATTTCTAAATTCAGTTCTAATTTCCAGCAAACGAATAAATGAACAATAATAACAAAATGTGCTCAAAAACCTGAGTTATATCCTAAAACACATGCTGTGCCCCATATGGTCTAAAACCTGACAGGTGGGCAAATCTAAGCTTGTTTTTAATAAACCAAATATAAATATGGATATAATAAATAATACTGCTAATAATAATAACATTATACAAAAGCAAATTGTTATGAATGAACTGAAAAAGCTTCCCGAGATGAAGAAGACATAAAAGCAGTGATTTTTCATATTTATGTAGGCTAGAAAATAATATGTTTTGTAATATTTTAATCCTTTATATTTATATCCTATATCTATTCTTATTATATCCTATATATATATCCTTAATATTTAAATGTTTTCATATGTAAAGATATTTGCCTATTGCTCTCTTGTGTGTATTAAGCAGTGTGTAAGTGAGGCGCAACTCTGCGCCGGAGTTCAGACCGGGTTAGTTTTGGTCTAATGAAAAATCTATTATAGCAACGCGCCAGCGGTCCACCTCAGAACACCTTCCTTTTTAGACCAGAACGCCTATGGGTGCACATATGAGCGCTAATGCATTTGCTATTTAAACAGCGTAGAGCAACACCTCAAAATGACTCTTGCGCCAAGCTGAAACTACCAAAAGACTACTGCGCCACGTCTTGCGCCACACTGCGCCGGGTGTATGATAGGGCCCGTAAACTCAGAGTTCAGATTAAAAATAAAAGTCCAATGCAAAAAAAAAAAAAAAAAAGTAAAACAAAGGTTAGAATTGTGTGATACAAACTCAGAATGCAGATGGAAAAAGTCTGAATTATCAAATGAAAACTAAGAGTTAAGATGAAAAATAAATTAAAGCCAGAGTTATCAAATGAAAACTTAAAATTCCAATAGAAAATAAATTAAAATGTCAATTCCGAATTTTGAAGGAAAACAAATAAGAGTCAGAATCAGGAGATGTAAACTCAGAATTAAAAAGCTCTAAAATAACAAATTCTGACATAAAATAAAACTCTTAGTTATTACTCAGTTCTAATGGAAAATAAATGGAAAACAAAATAAAAGTCAAAATTAGAAGATTTAAAGTCAGAACTGTGAAGTGAAAACTCAAAATTCCCATTAATTTACGATAAAAGTCAAAATTCCAATGGAAAACAAAATAAAAGTCAGAATCGTGAAACGCAAATCTGAATTCCCATGTAAAAAAAATAAAATAAAATAAATAAATAAATGTATGGAAAAAAATTCTTAAGGAAAATAAAAGTTAAATAAAGTATAAATCTGAGTTATGACACATTAACTCAGACTTAAACTGAAAAGTTAAACTGCATTTTCAGGAAAATAAAATAAAAGACGCAAACTACAAACTTGAAAATCAGATTAAATATCAGAATTCAGAATCACAATGGATATAAAATAAATAAAATAAAAGGCAGAACGGTGAGATTCAGACTCAGAATTCAGAAGCAAAATCAACTAAAAATGAAAGTCAGAATTACTAAACGTAAACTCAAGTCAGAATTGAGCTGTGAGCAGTAGATGTGTGTTTCTGCGCTGGGACTGAAGCGTTCAGGCGTTCTGATGGCTTGCCAGCATTCATTTATCAAAGTCATTTTTATTGTGTCTGTTTTCTTCGGGAGTCTGGCAGGAGATTCAGCACTCCTCCTCCTTCTCCTCCTCCAGGGTTTAGTCTGCTTTTTCTTCTGGACAGTGTGTGAATGAAGCTGTGATGATGCTCACTGCGCCGCCTGCTGGAGGATCTGAGCCACTGCACTCGCTTTATAACACATGAGTGGGGATTTTAGGTAAAGTCCAGTTCCGATTTTCAGTACTCTGCATGTGCAGACGTGTTATGTGTCAAAAAAAGTTTTACAAGGAGTTCATCGGCCTTGTTCCAATAGCGTAATTTATACTTGCAAATCTCAGGTAAAAAGGCAGATGCAAAATAAAAGTCGGGAGACTGAAGTCAAATAAAATAAAAGTCAATATTATGATATGACATTTAAAATCAGAATTCCGATATAAAATAAAAGTCAGAACTGAACTGAAGTGAGAAATTTTGATGGAAATCAAAATAAAAGTCAGAATTATGAGATGTAAACTCAGAATTATAAGCTCTAAAATAACAAATTCTGATATAAAATAAAATATAACTCTTAATTATAATATATATATATATATATATATATATATATATATATATATATATATATTAGGGATGTAACGGTATCAGAATTTCACGGTACAGTAATACCTCGGTATGAATGTCACGGTACGGTATTTATTGAATCATTTACAGGAAAAAACAAAACTTATGAAAATACTCCAAAAAAGTGCCAAAAGTGTCAATGACATACAAATTAGCCATCTATCTGTAAGCTTTGAAACAGGAATTTCAATTTTAATAACAAAAAATTATTAAACCATGTAAAAAAATAAAGTTTCAATTTAGTATTGTTGAAAACTCATCACATTCAACATTTAATCACACTCAGCCCATCTACCCAGATGAGAGCTCTGCTAGTCGGACTTCTCATCAAGCATCTCCCGCTGGATCTAATCTCACTATATTTATTAAACGGGATATTTCATTCATCTTGTTGTCTTTATCTAACGACATATTCCCTGACTTTGGTCTTTGGAATCTATTACTTGTTCTCAGGTAACGTGTTTTGGCTGAGCGCAAAGATAAGTTAATGATTAATGTAACCACGTACATTCTGTATATTGACTGATCGCTTGCCTTTATTTCCTATAATGTATAAACTTATTGTATGTTATACTTTTAAAATGGCCATTATCGATTCTTAAAACTGATACTCAGCAAAAGAGAGGCTGTGTTTCGTATTTTTACTGAAATTGAAAGGAGGCAGTTGTTATCGGATCCGTTTTGTTATAAATATGCACACAGTGAAGATGACGCTCATCTTATGCAGCACGACGCCTCAACATGTCTGCTGTCTAAGTTGCTAATATTAAAATGAAAATAGGCAGTTCCTTAAATCATGTTTACATTTTATTGTTGAGAAAGTGAAACAACAAAGCCAGGGTGATGTGAATGAAGTTATAAAGTACACTGTTCCCTTTGAAGATTTACCCGTGTCCTCGGTATAGTCTGCTTTTCATGTCAAACTGAGAAGAAGAGACTGCAGCCTTGATCAAACTTGCGAAGTCTGAACTTACACGGAGAGAATGCAGGACTTAACTGTGTGTGTTAGGCTACTTAATATTCAGGAAAGCCCCAATCAGAGAGGCAAACGTCTGCAGCCCCGCCTCCGTTTTAGAGGTCTCCGTTTTCCATCATCCACAATGAGACGGAGCTGCAGCGTTTCAAGAATGAAAACAGCCTCTCCAGCGTTTTCGAAACGCTCCGTTTTCGGCGCTCGAGAACTCCGGCGTAGTGTGGACGGTTGGCGTAACCGTAGCAAAACTTATGCGTTTTCAAACTAAAACGCATTAGTGTTAACGGGGCCTTAGAGTTTTCCAGCTCTTTTCATCCCCGCTTCTAGCAGCACACTCCATTTCCGCATTACTGGATCTGTAGCGACAACAGACCGCAAGGGCTGATGGTCTAGCATGGGCTGATGGCAATTGTAGTTTTCGCTATCTCCCGTTCGCTTCATTCGCCTGAGCAAATTTTCTCAGAACACCTATAGTTTTACCGAGTCATGCGACTTCGGTAATATCGAAAAAAATTAATATTGCGGTATGACGGTATTTACAATACCGTTACATCCCTAATATATATATATATATTCTGAATTCTTTGTTTTTTATTATTATTTTAAATTATATATATATATAATATATATATATAATATATATATATATATATATATATATATATATATATATATATATATATATAATGCAAAATAATGATAAAAACAAAGAATTCATATAAAAAACTAAATGTCAGAATTAGGACATGTAAACATAACAAAAATAAAAAATTCTGACATAAATAAAATATAACTCTTAGTTATAATATAGTTCTTATGGAAAATAAAATAAGAACGAAGTATTCTGATGTAAAACAAAATAAAATTCAGAATTATGAGATGTAAACCAGAATTATGACATTTAAAATGAGAATTCGATTATAAAATAAAAGTCAGAACTGAATTGAACACACAAAATATTGATGGAAAACAAAATAAAAGTCAGAATCATGAGACGCAAACTCAGATTTATAAGCTCTAAAATAACAAATTCTGACATAAATTAAAGCTCAGTTCTAATAAAAAAATAAAATAAAAACTAAGCATTCCGACGAAAAACAAAATAAAAGTCAGAATTCTGAGACAAACTCAGAATTAAAAGCTCTGAAATAACAAATTCTGACATAAAATAAAACATAACTCTTTGTTATAATATAGTTCTGATAGAAAACAGAATAAAAGTCAGAGTTATGAGATGTAAACTAAGAATTCCATTAAAAAATAAAAGTCGGAATTCTTATGGAAAACAAAATAAAAGTCAGAATTGCAAAGTACACAAGAAGTCGAATTTTGGAGAAGTAAACTCAACATAAAAAACAAAACAATTCTGAGTTCTGACGTTAAATAAAAAATAGTAGTCAGAATTATGAAATGTCAACTTAAAGGTGCAGTAGGGGATTGTCTTCAGAAGCAGTTGTTGTTGTGCTGGTTAAAAGTCTCTTAATAGTAATGATTCAAGTAAATGATCTAAATGTATTTATATGTATTTTTATATTTTGGGTAAGGCTTAAAACTAAAAAATGTTGATCCAATTAAATAGAGTCGGGCCGACATCTCTCATAATTCAGATAAGTAGCTTAAACTGTCAGCAAATGCAGATTTGAACAACTGCGCAGCCGTTTGTACCAATGACTGTAAAAAATATGGACGACACGACAGCCCCTTTTCCCATTGAACGCCTTGAGGGCAAAACGCCTGCTTGACGGGCACAAACTGTCACAAAAGACTGCTGAAATTGGAGCCTTGACTTGCGCAGAAGGATTGTCTGATGGAGCCAGAGGAGGAGCCACGAAAATGAGTGGAGTCGAGCTTATAACCAAACGCTTTATGTAAAATCAACCACGCCCCCCGAACTTCTCAGCATGTGTTGCTGTCTTATCAACACAGATGGATGTAATAACGTTAACAAATATGAGGGTTTTATATGTTCAATCGCGCCAGCTCCGGGCCGCAGTGAATAACCTACTCGCGGTGTCGGGGGCTGATTCCGGCTCGCATGCGGCAGCGCCGGCTCGCTCGGCCGCCACATCTGGCTCCATTGACTCGGGCTGGAATCGGGCAGTGAGTCCAGACATCCGGAGTAGGTCCAGCAGAGGTAGTCAGTCTGAGCTCTGATGAGGGGTAAGTCTCCGGCAGGAGAGAATCTAGCCGGAACTGGCCCGAGTGTGTTTTGCTATCTGGGTGGCTAGGCGTGTATCAGCAAACTAATAAAGCCCTGACCTTAGCGAATAAACAGTGTACCATCAGATCATGTATGTCAGAAACTGTAGTTTACTGCTGAACTCATTTTGTCATGGTAAAATATCACAGAAATCGATTAATAACACTTCAGTCTCCTGCCGAAGCTCAGACGCGCTGCTTTGAGAAACTGTCAATCACAGCTGTCAATCACAATGACACGCCCAGCATTAAATTACTGCTAAAAACAAACTGTTTACAAAAATGAAGATCTGCACCTATTTCAGCACAATAACCAGTGCCTTAATCGACCAGAACCATCTTTCGGGACAGTTTATTGCAAGTGTAATAATTTTTTTTATTTGGGCTCAAGTCTCCTTCATTAACACGGAGGAGGCGGGCTTTATGACTTGTACTGCAGCCAGCCCCCAGGGGGCGATCTAACGGCCGAGACCTTCACTCAAACGCAGGCTTGCGGCACACTTGGTTTGTACGCAGCTCCACCAACTGCCGCGCATTCACGAGAGAGAGAGAGCGCGCGTGCGTGAGCGATCGGTAAAAACCTGCTGAATCAAAACTTTTTAAAAACCTGAATCAATATTGGAGTTGCCTTTGCACGCTGGAGAAAGAATGAAACAATGGCTGAAGGATTTCTCTAAGACTGGTAATGTTCTGTTTTAGCTTCACATAAAGCTGATGTGACGTTAGATGTTGTTACAAATGGGTTATATCTTCACAGAAGTGTTGATCAGCCAATAAAATCTTCCGGTGAAAGATTGATAAGACTATTTTCAGATTCATAGGGACCCTTTACAGCATTGATAATGTAGATATTAATTAGTTTAACAACAAAACACAAGTAAATAGCGCTATTTCGCCTAGCCTCCCTATATTGTTTACCATGCAACTCTAAATATTCACTCTGAAATTGCATGTCAGTTTGGCTTG
>NC_133178.1:4692500-4705000 GCF_049306965.1 Danio rerio
GGACATTTGGAACAATAACCATTTCTGGTGTGGTGTTAAATTCACTTTAACATTCACAGTAAAATCTGCACAACGGTATTAAAAATCACACTTAATTCTCTTGGTTAGTGAAATCACACTCTGATCCACAGCAGCTCTGTTTGATCTGCCTGAGTAAATGAGCTCTTATTAACACAAACATGCATTATTATTATTATATTATCATAGATGACTGATGTGTGGCTTTCAGGAGCATCTTGAGTGTCGTGATGCTCCACACACACACAGCATTTCAACACTACACCAAGCAAACAAAGAGCCTTTATTATGAAGCTCTATAAACACTGAAGCTCACAGTGAGTCAATGGAGGGATTATAACATCAAATGAACTCAGAAACACTGCTTCAAGACTCTACTGGAAGAGGTTTTCATTATTTCATTGCATTTTTTCAAAGTTTAAATGGTGTATAAGAGAAAAAAAAAAAGTGTATATGAGAAAACAAATGCATACATAGGGGCCACCAATAATGAAATGAATAAACAAAAATGTTATTGCTGTCAAATGATTATTTAAACCACTTATCATAAAATGTGTGTATAAATAATTAGGGATGTAACGGTATCAGAATTTCACAGTACGGTAATACCTCGGTATGAATGGCACGGTACGGTATTTATTGAATCATTTACAGGAAAAAACAAAACTTATGAAAATACTCCAAAAAAGTGCCAAAAGTGTTTATTTACCTTAGCACTGATGTTATGATTTATGTTTTTTTTTCACCCTCCTCTCCGTTTGCTCAACCCTAGGTTTCTTATTGGTTTATTATTCTGTCCATCATCATTATGACGCTCTCCGGTTCCACCAATCCCAGGACGAGCCGCAAGTATTTAAAGCCCTGTCAGTCTAGTGTGTGGTGTGCGCCCTGCCTCGGCGTTCCGTTTGTGCTTCACGCAATTTGTTTGTGCAAATGCTTCGTCTATTTTGTGATCTCTCAGTTACTGTGATAATTCGAGTTGCTTGTTGAACTTTGTTGGCTTTAAGTAACATTATATGATGATGGTTGTGTGATTCTAAACTAAGATTTAGCGGACTTATCCGTTTTGTTTTGTTTTAGTTTAGATTGATGTTTTGTTAGATTAGTTTGAGTGTTTTGCCACCCGTGTATTTTTGAGTTTTGTAGTTTGATTAGTTTAGTTCGGGTGTCGTATACACCGAAGATCTCAGTTTTTATTTGTGTTTCTTTTTGACGCCTAGTTTAGACATTAGATTTAAGGATTGTTTTGTTTTGTTAATTTCTTTGATTTGGCTTACACTCGTTGTTCTTGTTTAAAGATAATAATTATAAATGTTTGTTTGTTTTTTTTCTCCCCCATTTATTATTGTTACATGTTTTAATTCAATTATAGACTGAATCTTGCCTCATTATTGATCTGTCGCACACATTACACCTGTCTCACTTAAATGTTACAGCATCCCACTTTAACATCATAAAACACGTAACAACTGAACATATCAATGACATATAAATGAGCCATCTATCTGTAATTTTTAAAACAGGAACTTAAATTTTTCAATTTTACTAACAAAAAACTATTAAACCATAAAAAAAAATAAAGTTTTAATTTAGTATTGTTGAAAACTCATCACATTCAACATTTAATCACGCACTCACTTAGATAGAGATGGGTTATTTAAGGAAAATTATCATATAAATATAATCTGGTAAAAGCTGGTGTCTCTGGGTATTTACAATGTCCCCTGCAACAGAAAAAAACCCTCTCATTTGGGACTGAGCTTTCTGGGACAGAGAGATTTGATTTAGCCCAGGTTGACAGCAGTGGGTAACGTTGTGCATTGTCTTTCCACCACTTGAGAGGACAAACCATGAGTGAGATAGAGATCTCTTTGCGGTACAAGTCAATGTCTGCATCAATCTGAACAGTGTGCTGTGTTCTGCAGTCCCCATGACTGTTATTAGTCGTTTTCCCCGACTTATATTTCACCACAGTCTGGCAGTGCCTGCATACTGTTTTTTTCTTTGTCTGTCACCTTTTCTCCTTTCTCGTATCTTTTTAGAAAGAAACCGAAATGCTTCCACACATCCGATTTAAAACCCGCTTTAGGTTCGATCATTTCCAGCTCTTTTTCTTCCCCGCTTCTAGCAACAGACTCCATTTCCACATTACTGGATCTGTAGTGACAACAGACCGCAAAGGATGATGGCCAAGCCTGGGCTGATGGGAATTGTAGTTCCCGCTACCTCCCGTTCGCTTCATTCGCCTGAGCAAACTTTTCTCAGAAATATAGTTTTGAGTCATGCGCCTACGGTAATATTGAAAAAAATTACCATTGCAGTATGACGGTATTTACAATATTGTTACATCCCTATTAATAACTGCTATTCACACCGCTGCCAGATTCTGACTTGATTACTTTTATACAACCAGCAGCATTTGCTTTGTGCAGCTTTCATTTTTGGGATAGAACTGGTCTGACCGGGTCCTCTGTTCTATAATTACTTAAAAGGCCCCGTGAAAATTAGTATTATTATTATTATTATTTAATGTTAGTAAGAGTACTGTACATTTTAAGGAAATCTATAAGCTAGTGCGCTTCAAACCAAAGACAAAATTCATGCTTGGAAGATATATATCTGTTATAAATGTTTTTGGGGGTGATTTTCAGCCGGATGACCAAGAAACTTAAAATCACAGCAAATGACACAACAAAAAAGGAGCGATTGATCTTAATTGTCAACAATAATATCGGGCAGTCTGCAGAGAAACATGGCTTTGGGCAGCAGTGGACATTTCAGCGCAACAATCACCCCAAACACACAGCAATAGTGGAAAAAAGAGATAGTCAGCAGACAAAAATGTCCACATCTTTAGTGGCCCAGCCAGAGTCCTGACCTAAACCCAATTGAGATTCTGTGGAGGGAGCTAAAGATCAGGGTGATGAACAGTTGGAGCTCATGGCTAAAGATAAATGGAGGAGACATGCAAATAGCAGATCAACAATAACAGGAAGCTTTTGATAACTGTAAGAGAAAATAATGTCTTTTCGGTCACTCTTTATTTTGATGGTCTGTTTGTTGAAGTTAAGCTACATTGCATCTACATGCCAGCTAATTCTCATTAGATTATAAGTAGACTGTTAGATTGGGGTTAGGGTTAAGTTGACATGTACTTGCAAAGTTTCTTATAGTCAGATAGAGCAGTATCAACAGATCATAAGCAGACAATCTACTAATACTCAACTGGACCATCAAAATAAAGCGTTACCGGCTTTTCCATTGATTATTGAGAAGAGTATGGATCATTTTGGACCTGCTACTTTTTGTTCAAAATGTAAATAAAAGCTAAAATAATATAATACAATATGTGTACACAATGATGCCTCTTCTACATCGTCTTATTGTGTTTTGGGAGAAGACGGTGTCATTTCTGTTCACGAAAAACAACAACTGTAAGTCAGAATGAATAATTACGGGCTTTACTAAACACACACACACACACACACACACACACACACAAACACAAACACACACACACACACTACAATTAAACAAAAAAGGCCACACGTATATTTAATAAACACAAATATAATAGATAAATCACATCAATAAATGGAATGATTTATGAAATAAAATCTCATCCTTTAAATGGAAGGACTCCATTACACTGTTCACTTTCACTGCAGTGTCCACTCATTGTTGAGCAGCTTTGCAGCAATCCCAGTTTCCATGGCAACAGCCGTTTGGAGGATTATGGGAAGTGTAGTTTCCAATGGGAATAATGTTAACAAAGGCTTCAAGGTAACAGCATGAAATAATGAAATAAATAAAAAGACAAATGCAGAGGACGCTGAGAAGTAGGAGGATGCTGTGAATGGAGGAAAGCTTTTCAGGATGCTGAATGAACTGATGTTGTGTAAAAACAGACAAATTAATGAAATTAAAAGCCTGTCAGCATATTTTATCATTTTTGCTATAAAAAAAAATTATAAAAAATAAATATATATATATTATATATATAAATAAAATGCATAACAATATATAAATATATAAATGAATAAAATTAAATATTAAAAATATAAATTAATACAAATATATATTTGTATTCATTTAAATATTATTTTAACAAAACTATTAATAAAAATTAATAAAAATAAATATAAAAAATTGTAAAATAAATAAATAAATCAAAATAAATATTAAAAATATATAAATTAAAAATCAAAAATATTAATAACAAAAATATGCTGTTTTGCAAGTCGAATGTGAATATTTTATGACATTGATGGTGGGATTGTCCGATAGATTTCATAAATTAGTACTAAAAATCAATCTATAGGCAAGTACATTGTTTACATCAGGCACTTTGTTTACATCTGTAGTTTCTCACTAGGGCAGATTTTTGTAAGACAGTTATGGTTTACCCTTACATAATATCATGACAGATTTATTCAGATCTATATTCCTAAGGTTTTTACTCTGGCCTTGTTCTATAATTTTGCCTGCTTTGCACAAAAGAAACTTTGAAATATTACACACATCAACAAAGGCTCTTTTCTCAAAACTGGTTTATATCCATGAATAAGAGCATTTAATGATGTGTATAATACTTCACATCTACTTTTGTGTAAATCAGGCTAACAAAGCCCTCTGTGTGTGTGTGTGTGTGTGTGTGTGTGTGTGTGTGTGTGTGTGTGTGTGTGTGTGTGTGTGTGTGTTTGTGTGTGTGTGTGTGCTCAAATTATTTTTGCTGCTTTTTAAAACTACCCATTTAAAATGAGCTGAATCAACAATTCTTCAGTTTGTTTTGGACAACTTAATTGTGTTATGCTCAATCTACTTAAATTTGTAAAAACAATTAACCTAATAGTGTTGGTACAACATGAAGGAATTGTGAGGAACCCAGCATTTTTACAGTGTGAGTGCACGCATATAAATCAAAAATCAATAAATAGTTAAAAGATGGATGACAAAGCAACCAAATCTGGATATAACGTCCAAAATGCTCTGTAAAAACTAATAAATACATAAATAAAACTAAGAACAATATGGCATTAAAATTAAAGCAGATTATTGAACTCCACTTCACCAAAGCTCAGATTTATCTTCAGAAATGTATGCACACACTTGTGTTATTCAAGCCATTTAAACCCGAGATTTTATGTGCTGAACATTTAAAGACAACTCATTATGCAAAGCAGCGGTCATTAAGGATTAAAAGCAGAACTACAAAACACCGAGTTTGACTTCCATCAGTTTAAACTGCAGACCTCTGCTTCACCCCTGCAGACTATTCTCAACGCAAACCACAGGAATGTGACTTTACATCCAGATCCGACTCTCATGATCCATTAGCCGACACAATAAACAAATAAAGAGAGAAAACGCCTGCATGAAACACAATGGCCAATCACAACAGCTTCCTGTCAGCTTCCTGTCCTGACACGCTCAACTTCCTGTTGGAGAGCAGATTCGCTCATTCACTCCGAGAGAAACAAATACACGGCATACAGACGAGAGCTTCACGAAGACAATAATTTACACAACAAAGCACAAAAGATCAGTAGCCACAACAACTGTTTACCATGCCTTTTTTAATAGTCGCCACCATTGTGTAAATTTAGTTGTGTAAATCACAACGACTTCCCATCTCCAATTTAACTAAAAACACTATGGTTATTTTTTTGTTTGCCATAGTCAACAATAACCACAAAGTGACCATGGTTTTGCAATACTGACCATATACACTCACTGGCCACTTTATTAGGTACACCTTACAAGTACCAGGTTGGACCCCCTTTTGCCTTCAGACCTGCCTTCATCCTTCATGGCATGGATTCAACAAGGTACTGAATATACTCCTCAGAGATTTTGCTCCATATTGACATGATAGCATCACGCTGTTGCTGCAGATTTGCCGGCTCCACATCCATGATGCTAATCTCCCGTTAAACCACACCTTAAGATGTTCTATTGGATTGAGATATGGTGACTGTGGGGGCCATTTAAGTACAGTGAACTCATTGTCATGTTCAAGAAACCAGTCTGAGATTATTCACGCTGGTGTGACATGGTGTGTTATCCTGCTGGAAAGAGCCATCAGAAGATGAAGACACTGTGCTCATAAAGAGATGGACATTGGCCAGCAGCAATACTCAGGTAGGCTGTGGCGTTGACGATGCTCAATTGGTACTTATGGGCCCAAATTGTGCCAATAAAATCTCCCCCAAACATTACACTACCATCACCAGCCTGAACCGTTGATTCAAGACAGGATGGATCCATGCTTTCATGTTGTTGATGCCAAATTCTGACCCGACCATCTGAATGTGGCAGCAGAAATGGAGACTCAGAGCAGGCAACGTTTCTCCAATCCTCTATTGTCCAGTTTTGGTGAGTCTGTGTGAATTGTAGCCTCAGTTTCCTGTTCTTAGCTGACAGGAGTGGCACCCGGTGTGATCTTCTGCTGCTGTAGCCCATCCGCCTCAAGGCTGGACGTGTTGTGTGTTCAGAGATGCTCTTCTGCAGACCTCGGTTGTAGCGAGTGCTTATTTGAGTTACTGTTGCTAAAATAGGCTATTTGGCGGAGCGCCCTCCGTTTTTCATCACCGCATTATCTGATGGCCGAATAGCAAATGAATCGTTCAAATGCATCTTATGAATCATTTAAAGCGGTTCTTCTTAATGAACCGAATGATCCAGTCCAGCAAATTCAACTGATTCTTTCGGACTGATCTGAGAACCGATGAGCTGTTAATACTGCGCATGCGTAACTTTCGGTTTTGTTTTGTTTTTAACCGCTTAATATATAACAAACGGTTGTGTATTTAATAAAAACAAGTTATTTAGAGTCATTTAACTCAAGTCCAAGTCAAGCCATGACAGTCGAGTCTTTTTTGGATATTTGTCAAGCAAGTCTCAAGTCCTAAATTTTGTGACTTAAGTTTGACTCGAGACAAGTCATGTGACTCGAGTCCCCCATCTCTGTTAATTAGGCAAGTTATTGTATAACGGGTTTGTTCAGTAGACTACATTTACATTTAGTCATTTAGCAGACGCTTTTATCCACAGCGATTTAAAAACGAGGACAAGGAAGCAATTTACACAACTATAGACCTTTTTCTTGGAATGCAAAATTACCCATGATGCTTTGCGTGTATGCGCAAGGAGAATGCGAAGAACTTCTGGTCAGCAGCTGATGCGTGTAAACAGTCACATTTGGACAGCTTTGAAACGATAGTTTTAATCTATTTTACCTGCTTTCATCCTCTTTGAACTAATACTGTTGTCCATCAGCAGCATCTCCTGGACTGATCATTTAAAGAAATGCCATCTAATAGGATGGAAAACAGCTGCTGTGAGGCGTTTTCCCCTCGTTGTCAGACGGCATCTTCTGCAGTTTAAATGAAGCCTCGTCATCGCTAAAGTCAACATTTTCTCTTTATTTCAAATATATAACCAGCCCAAACTAATGTAGTTCACCAATGTTTGACACACACACACGCAGCCTGTACTGTGCCACTGACACACTGATTTAATAACTGTGACAAAGTGAAAATATAGACTAGTGTCATTTCGAAATGACAGAAAAACACAAACCGTGGTGAAAACAACACACGAAATAAAACACAAACGGCTCGCGATTAGAATGAACAGCAAATCAGCCAGCAGAGGATCAATAACAGACTTTTATTGCTCATTTTTGTAAATTGCACGACTTTCATACCTGTTAAGTTTCATGCCAGTACTCTGGTTTGCTCTCTCTCTCTCTCTGTGTGTGTGTGTGTGTGCGTGTGCATGTGCGTGTGTGTGTGTGTGTTAAAGAGCCGCTGAGCTAACAGCTGACAGACCGGGAACACACACACACTATTTCTGACGGCAGACATGTGAACTAGGAGAGCGTTTTTCTCGTATTCCTGACGCGCTTGAACCACATGTGACAGATTATAACGGCTTTAACACACACATTTCTAAGTTGTGTGTCACAAAAACGCTCTGTTATCCATTAAAAACGTTATTGAAACCCATTTTCGGAGCGCAAATTACCAGTTGTACACGCTGTAAACGGAAGTTTTTAGCATTCTACCGGAAAACGCTGGTCGCTATGGCGCCCTCCATGCAGCAGCCATGAAAAAGGTCTATAAGAGCAACAATGAATAAGTGCTGTAGCCAAGTTTTAGGTGTGTAAAGAAAGTGTAAGAAGCAAAACATTAGTATTTTTCCATTTGTAGTTAGTGGAAGAGTCAGAGAGGGAATTGCAAATTAGAAAGGAAAGTGGAGACTAAATAGTTGAGCTTTTAGTCTTCGTTTTTTGAAGACAGCGAGTGACCAAAAAAAAAAAATGGCTTAAGGGGGCTAATAATATTGACCAAAAAGTGGTTTTAAAAAAAAATTTAATTACTTTTATTGTAGCCGAAATAAAACAAATAAGAAAAAATATTAGGAAATACTGTGAGAAATTTCTGAATCTGTTCAACATCATTTAAAAAAATATCTGACAAAGAAAAATATACATGAATCCTCCCTCAATATCCCCTAGTCCCAGATCCAAAATATGAATCCATGAACTCCAAATCAAACCTCTGAAAGGTGTTCGCTTTTAGAGATATTTGCGTATGAATATCTCGCTTTCTTTTCGAATATTATCTGAATATTCAGATGCACCAAACGCTGAACTGTCAGACGAACGCCTCCACAGAGAACAACCAGAGCGAGACTGGAGCATTAGTGCAGAATAAAAGCTGAGATTATCCTGATATATTAAAGCTGATCCTCTATGAGCTCCGGCACGGCTAATCACAATGAGAAAGCAGCTGCGGGAGCTGAAGATGCAGCATCCTGTCAGACTCTTAGCATCTACACGGGAAGCTCCCTTATGAGGGAACGACACTCAGAAGTGACGGATCTGGAGCAGAAACGCACAGAAAACACAGGAGTTTGATGTGCTGCTCAACTGAAGTCAGGACACTGGAGGCTGAAATAGGTGGAAATCAGACTGCTCGTGTTTGCTGTGCAGCACGAATAGCAGAACACACAGAATTTCCTGAAAATATTTTAAGGGAAATCTTTATTGTTATTATATGTAAATGCATCTGTGTGGAGCTATGGTATGTATTATGTTTTATTTTTTATTTAATGCCATGTCAACAACCGAGGCTATTGTCATGACAGGAATCTTTCAACAATAAATATACAATTTAAAAATCAACAAACAAAATAAAACATCAATTAAATAAGATGCGTGTTAATACATGATAAAAATTCTAAAATCTTTTCTGGTTTCACTTTGTTAAAAATGTCCTTCAAAGAGTTCATTACATAAAAAAGGCTTCTGGAATCAGTAAAAGCAGGACAGTCCAGTAAAATGTGTTCTGTAGTAAGAGGAGTTTTGCAGCACAAACACTTGGAGCAAAACACCATGCGTTATTCTCGTATGCCCAATATGACATCTGGTAAAAACTACTTGATCAAATCGATTCTTAAAATGTCTTAAAATTCTGTGTGAAATTTCAGGTTGGATTTCAAGTAATTTGTTGTTTTCGAATGCATCCCATTCCTTTTGCCACTTCAGACACAAACACTTGAGCCACTTGTTTAAAATGTAAGCGTTGATAAAAGGTTTCTGTGGAGCTTTGGAAAAGAAAATTTAAGCAAGAAAATATGCATAAATAAAATTAAGAATTTAAAACAATTACAACAAAAGCCAAATAGTAACACCAAAACTCCATTTTAACAAAATATATCTAAAAATCCTAAACTTTTTTTTTTTTCTTTTACATTTTCCTAAATTAATTCAAAGAAATTCTAAGAATAAATTGAACTTTTTCCTGGAATCCGAGTACCAAAGACATTAGCCCCTTTCACACAGTGATACCGGTAAATATCTGGAAAATTTCCGGAACGACTTTACCGGTATATTGAAAAAAGCGCTGTTCACACAGGCGAGGACGTTACGGAAATTTTCCGGAAAAGAGCATTCACACATCCATTCCAAAACACTGGTAAATTCTGACATCATTCACCACAAATGAGCTTTAAACGGCTGCGCTTGTATTTGTAAACATTTGACTAAATTACAAACTCTGTGGATGATCAATATTGTAAACAACTTTCGCAGGATCACTTTCGCATGTCGAGATGTTCATAATATGTGCGTGTGCAGGCGCTCACAGGCTGTTTCACAGGCACACGCAAAGCTTGAAGGTAAACAAACAACGGCTTATCATAAGCATCTCATCGATGATTATTTACACAGTTGGCATTAAGAAGAACATATAAACGTGATCTGACTAACTTCTAGCAGCTAAATGTGTCTGGAAAAATATTCAAAGGCTTTTATTCTCATAAACCGCGCGGACGTGAATGCGTCTGACTGTTGTGATTGGCTAAAGCAGACGTCTCACGTCAGCACGTTCTAGACGTGCACGCGCTTATTACGGCAATCTTTCTTCTGCATTCACACAGCGCAGCATTCCGGCAAATTACCGGTAATGTTACAACTTCTCTTTCCGGAAAATAGCCAGAACGAATTTACCGGTATTTTCAAAAAGGACCTGTTCACACATACAACCTTTCCGGAAAATTGCCGGTAATTTTCTGGAAAGGTCTGTATGTGTGAAAGGGGCTATTATCTTTAAACTACTGCTGCTGCTGTTACTCCACGAGTAGAGTCTTAATCTTTAAAAGGTTCACGAAACCCTCGAGTACTTTTGAGATTTTAACAGATGTGTTGAGCATCAGTTAAGACAATGTTAGCACCTGTCAGCTTTAATTGTGGGGAAAACTGGATAATTTTGAGCTTGTCAGCTAATTTCAGCTTCTGGGTTTAAAATGATTTTTTGGGGCGGGATCAAAATCGGTGACGGAGCGCAAAACTGCAAGTGCAAAGATGACGCGTCGGTTTCTCATTATTATTCATAGCGGAGTTTCTTATCCTATGAGAAAAGCCGGCTGCTTAATTATTCATGACTGCGAGTGCTTTCCGAAGGCAATACACAGATCTTTGATCCAGTTACTATGACCATTTATGTGGAGCTGCTTTGACACAATCTACATTGTAAAAGCGCTATACAAATAAAGCTGAATTGAATTGAATCTGCCGGTGCCAAGCTGTGATCCTACGTTGATGACTGGGTTAGAAGAGTACACAGACACCACGGCACACAGTATTTAGCCGTTCATAAAGGGTCGTATGTGTTTGTTTCCATGATCCACAGGGTTTGTTGCATGTTTTTCCCCACGATGCTGTCAGGGCCGATACAGCAAAGCTGTGTGTGTGCAGCAAGTATTTTTGTCAGGAAAGCACTACGAGAATTGAAGAATGGCGGATGTTGTCTTTTATCAGGAGTTCGCTCACATTTAGACACAGCGCCATGCTGCTGTGTTCGCCTAAATCCTCTAAATTACCGACAGGTAGGGGTGTCAAAATTAATCGTTTCTTCGGTGCACCGCGATGCAGACGCAGACAATTCGGTATCGGTTCAGTAATAATCATAACCGGTTATTACTGACGTCATTTACCTCATATGCGCTCTGTCGCGAGGGAGGCGATCGCGAGTATTTACAACGCTCTAACTACTTAAAACTCATAAACTGTGCACAATTTTACTGTGTGTGTTCGCTGGATCAGTCTTTCACTGACATATACAACAATAGCCCCTATTTCACTGAAATCGAGAGAATGAAAGTACTCCATTTCTCTCTTTCTGTCTCTGTCTCTCTCTCTTTCTCTCTCACACACACACACACACACACACACACACACACAGTGGCCGATTTGACCTGCTGGCGTGGCTTTTCTTCTCCTCTCGGCTGTTTTACAGCGTTACTTCTGGATACAGAAACGAGCGTGTGTCTGCAGAGTTCTCCACCATGTCTATCATACATCAGCTGTGAGATCGCCGCTGCCGCCTGCCGCTTATCAGCATCACTCATCTAAAGAGTGCAGCGCGCAAGAGCCAATCGCAACCGTTTTTGTTGAGGGTGTGACCAATCAAAGGGGTGTAAGAGAACTAGACAAGGATGAAATTGAGCTGGATATTTATATTTGTTTATATTATTTGCTAAATGCTCGTTTTGTTTAAAGTTACAGTTTATATATCTGACTGTTTGTATTAAACGACAAAATTGTATTACAAATAATATATAAATATAAATATATTCATACATTTTACTACAAGAACTGCTGCTGTGAAGAAAATATAAAAAACTGTATATGGAAAGCATCTTCAATGCACCGTGATATCGAATTGAACCGAATCGATGGCATGATAATCGTAACCAAACCGAACCGTGAGACCAGTATAGGTTCACACCTCTACCAACAGGGCTAATGGTTAAAATAGGCAGGGCAAGAGACCTGCTGCACTGAGACTGCATTCAGACCCGGGGATTGAGGGAGAAGTCCTCATTTATAGTGTTTACATGAACACAATTATCTTTATAATGATATAAATTGTGGTTATCTGTATATGAAATTACGAATAACAAATGTGGCAGGG